>NC_079455.1:44539598-44557098 GCF_903798145.1 Danio aesculapii | reverse complement strand
AATCTGATTGGCTGATAGCCGTGTGATATTTTGCAATAACCGCACTCGCACAGCCTCTTCACCCTTGTGTATTACTCTGCCCACATAGAGTGACAGCAAATCAATAAACTCACTACAGTTTGACAAATATTGCAGCTGTTGGACAACATCATGTACTTTTGAGGCTTTTTAGGAGAGAATGTAGTTGTTTAGATTGCAACTCTGCTGTTTATTTATAAGTATAGTGCCTACTTTACAGATTTATAATTTTGGAGAAACAGCATGTCGGCAGCTATCAGCCTGTCATTGAACAGAGCAAAGACAGTTGATGCTCCATCACAAGATGGCGACAGAGACTACATAAGTCCTTAGAGGAGAAAAACTCATCGTAAATTTCAAATTCCAGCTGATCAAATCAATAATAAACAGGTTAGTGACACTCTGAGTTGATCTCTCTCATTTGTATGTTGTAGTGCTGTATTTATATCATAGTAATCTGCTAGTGTTTGCTTTGCTTTGGCTTTTTCAGGGTTAATTATTGTGATCTCCTGATTGCAGCAGAGTAATACTGGGAAATCTCTGTAGACTGATGGCATTTCATGCTGTTCAGCCTTATCATCTTATAATGTGAGCAAGTTTTGTCATCACTTTAGACATTACGCTAGAGAATCATTCAAACACTAGCTCTACAGTGACGTTGGTGAATGAGCAGCGGTTTCAGCTGTTCTGAGGTCAGCTGCAGATGGGAATGAATGGAGGAAGAAAGTAGTTCCTCATACAAAAGGGTTTTTAGACTGTCCGTGTTTGATTTTCTTTTTATATACATGATTATAACTGTCTAACTGTTGTATAAACGCAATATCACACGAGTAGCAGTATGATGTGGCTGTATATTGGCACTAGTGGCACACTAAGGCAAATATACTTAAAAAATAATTTGCTTTAAGGGGGTTAATAATATTGACCTTAAAATTGTTCATAAAAAATTAAAAACTGCTTTCATTCTAGCCGAAATAAAACAAATAAGACTTTCTCCAGAAGAAAAAATATTATCAGACATACTGTGAAAATTTCCTTACAAACATCATTTGGGAAATATTTAAAAAAGAAAAACAACTTCAAAGTGGGCTAATAATTCTGACTTCAACTGTATATACATGTGTGTGTGTGTGTGTGTGTGTGTGTGCGTGCGTGTGTACGTGCGTGCGTGCGTGTGTGTGTGTGTGACAATTAAAGTCATTGGATTTACTGTATAAATAAATCAAATATTATTATCTGACTTTTATCCCCTGTTCATCCTTGTAAATGATCTTTGATACAACCCTCACTGTATGAAGCATGGCATGCCTTAATACCATATATACACTACTCTTCCTGATATTCACTCATTCATTAATTTTCCTTCGGCTTAGTCCCTTATTTATCAAGGGTCGCCACAGTGGAATGAACCGGCAACTTATCCAGCATAAGGGGGAAACCGGAGCACCCGGAGGAAACCCACGCCAACACGAGGAGAACATGCAAACTACACACAGAAACGCCAACTGACCCAGCTGGAACTCAAACCAGTTCTTGCTGCGAGGCCACAGTGCTAACCACTGAGCCACCAATTCTTCCTAATATATATAATAATAATAATAATAAGCACTTTGATTTGCATTCTTCTTTCAGTTTTCATTCAAACCAAAATGTCTTTCATGCTAATGATAAATAGCCGAACGTCAGATGTGCTATTATGTATATTATATCACTGGTCATTAACCCATATATCAGCAAATACAGGCCATTTAGAGTCTGAATAATACAATTGAATAATACAGGAAATGAGTTAATAAAACTATTATGTTTAGAAATGTGTTGAAAAAAAAATCTTCTTTCTGTTAAAAAGAAATTGGAGGAATGACTATAAAAGAATTCAGATTGTAAACATTGCTAATAATCTTGACCTCAGCTGTATAGTGAACCTGGCAACATGCAGCCATTATAAAGTCAGTGTTTCTTTAAGCATGTGCCTGATGTCACCGCAGAAAAGCAGCCTGTCTCTGCGCTATTAATTTAGTCAAATTAAAGGTGACGTCTGACTGGAGCTCATTCTGCGCAGGCAATCAGCCGTCCAGACACAGCCGACAAACAGCTTTATTAACGAAATGATCAAACGGGACAAGCCTGTACAGCAGTCGGGATGGAGGAGATTGAAAAAGAGAGAAGCGCAGGGTCCCGGCCTGTAAATGAGACCGAGCCGCAGAGAGATAAATATTCCTGCAACCCGTGCCAGACTGCATTCACCGAGACGTCTGTCTTTATTTGGCCTTCTGCAATGACTATTTCACTTTACAATTCTAGAAGAGACTGCAGACGAATACGCTGCAAACCAACAAAAATGCTTGTCTTAGTTTTGTAGTCCAGAATTACTCGCCCTCCTGTGTATTTTCCCCCAATTTCTGTTTAACGAAATGAAGATTTTTTTTGTTAATCATTCATTCATTCATTCATTCATTCATTCATTCATTCATTCATTCATTCATTCGTTCATTCATTCATTCGTTCATTCATTTGTTCATTCATTAGTTCATTTGTTCGTTCATTCATTCATTCATTCATTCATTCATTCATTAGTTCATTCATTCATTCATTCATTCATTCATTCATTCATTTATTCATTAGTTCATTCCTTCATTCATTCATTCATTCATTCATTCATTCATTCGTTCATTTGTTCGTTCGTTCATTCATTCATTCATTCATTAGTTCATTCATTCGTTCGTTCATTCATTCATTCATTCATTCATTCATTAGTTCATTCATTCATTCATTAATTCATTAGTTCATTCATTCATTCATTAGTTCATTCATTCATTCATTCATTCGTTCATTAGTTCATTCATTCATTCATTCATTCATTCGTTCATTAGTTCATTCATTCATTCGTTCATTCATTCGTTCATTCTTTCTGAACTACACTGTTCCTATTTCCTTTTACACTGTTCCTATGACCTTTTATGTGAGGCTGCTTTGACTAAATCTACATTGGATAAGCGCTATACAAATAAAGGTGAATTGAATTGAATTGAATTGAATTGAATTGAATTGAATTGAATTCATTCATTCATTCGTTCATTCATTCATCCATTCATTCATTCATTCATTCATTCATTCATTCATTCATTCATTCATTCATTCATTCATTCATTAGTTCATTCATTCATTCATTTGTTCATTAGTTCATTCATTCGTTCATTCATTCATTCATTCATTCATTCATTCATTCATTCATTCATTAGTTCATTCATTCATTCGTTCATTAGTTCATTCATTCATTCATTTGTTCATTAGTTCATTCATTCGTTCGTTCATTCATTCATTCATTCATTAGTTCATTCATTCATTCGTTCATTAGTTCATTCATTCGTTCATTCACTCATTCATTAGTTCATTCATTCATTCATTAGTTCATTCATTAGTTCATTCATTCATTCTCCTTCAGCGTAGTCTCCATTTCAGAGGTCACCACAGCGGAATGAACCAAAGTCAATCTGAAGATACCAGATGAGTCATAGATATATACATAAGATATTGTACACGGGCCCTGAGCATGCGTCAATATCGCCGCCATATTGGTACAGGCACTTAGGACAAAAGTCAGTCAATCCCACGAAGTCAAGACCAAAGCCATTCTGAAGATGCTGGACTTTTATGCTGTAAATAAATAAATGACAAAGGGACTAAGCCAAGGGAAAATTAATAAACGAACGAATCAGAAAATGTATTAACTGCATAAAATGGTTAGATACTGTTTATTTTGATTGTTTTATCCTAAAATTGTTAAATATACTGTTCATTCATTCCTTCGACTTAGTCGCTTATTTATCAGGGGTCACCTTGCGGGATGAACCGCCAACCATTCCAGCATGTTTTGCAAACCCCACACAGAAATGACAACTGACCCAGCCGGGACTCAAACCAGCGACCTTCTTGCTGTGAGGCCACACTGCTAACCACTGAGCCACCGTGCCACCTTTTAATCCTATTCATTTAATTTAAAACATAAACCCAGGAGTTGTGTTAGTCCCTAATACACCCCAAATTTGGTATGCATGAATTCACCATGCTTACACAGATCTGTCTCAGTATTTGCATTGCACTTTGCTGATGTTCAGAGCAGAAAACGTGTCTCTGTGGCTCAGATTCTGATGTCATTTCTGATGTCAGGATGTGCAACTCCTCCAACACTCATTGTTTATTTAGATTCTATTACAAACTGCTGAACAACAACAGAAACAGGTTTATCTTTCTATATTAGATCATGCTCCTCTCTAAAAAAAAAATTTAAATGTAAAAATATTAAGTCCAGTCGGCTTTATTGCCATTCCAACAATATAGAGTGCAGTATACAGTGAAACCAAACATTGCTCCTCCAGGACTAAGGTGCTACATTAAACAACATAAACTGACAACATAACACAGGACTGTGCACTACTATAAAAAATCTAGAGAATGAAATAAAACAGGATCAGATAAATTAAAATCTAAAATAAATAAAATAAGAATGAGAGTTTGTTGCACATTTAGTGCAAATAAGACAGGGCAGACAAGACAGGACAAGACACAGTAATGCCGACCAGGCATTACAAACATATTTTGTTAATTTGGCGTTTCTTAAATCCGCCGTTCCAACGAACATTCGCAAACTGTATCGCAAACTTGTACGCTTGCGACTACACCTCTAGAGCTGTAGTTAGAAACGTAGTTCCTGGCTGTGTTCTATTTCCACTTATCCCCCCTATGCCCTATTCATTTAGAACATTCTAACATTTACACTTGGAATGATTTAATAAAGCATTAAAGTCGTCACTCTTAGGTGTAATTTGCTTTTAAAGTATTTTTACAGTTCAGTTTTAGCGATCTTCACGTTTATAATTGCGCTCCCTTCACAGTGCACTTTGGAAACATTGATGTCATTTTGAACACAGCCGTGGCTCATGAGGAAAGCTATAGGTGACGTTATGTTACGTCTCAAAAGATGTGAAATCAGAAAACACAGCATACGCTAATGCTTTTAATTTATAGCAGGTTATTTATTAAGTATCTGTACTGTATATGACATGGGCCTGCTGGTTAGAACATTTCTGCAGTGGTTTGCATTTGTCAAATTGTAAAAGTAGACTTAAAAAATAATAAATAATAAATAAACAATATCTTAATAATAATATTAATAATAATAATAATAATAATAATAATAATAATAATAATAATAATAATAATAATAATAATCATCATCATTAATATTATTAATATTATTATTATTAAAGTAGGACTTTTTTCATTTTCTAATAAATAATAAATATTAATAAATAACCTCATTATTTATTTATTTATTTATTTATTTATTTATATATGAGATTTGAATACGTGTTAGCTTTTGTAAGTGATTTGTTTTAGAATAGAATATGTAATATTCTCTATAATATTTGTAAAGGAAACACAGACTCTATATGTGCCGTTTATATATATTTCAATTAATATGGAAAGCGAGTGCATGTTTTTACCAAAACTAATATTGGATTTTTTTTAAATGTGTCTGTGTAAAATAATATAATTTGCACAAAGAAATGATGGGGATCTTCTCTAAAGAACTTGTACCACCCTGTTTAGAGCATCATTATGGGCCTTTTAACTGTTATAACTAGGCCCACACGAAATCTGTGCACGCAGAATTCCGCAGATTTCAGCAGATTTTCCGCAGAATTCCGCAAGATTTTTAGCCCAACATTAATTCTTGTTTATTTACTTGTATAAATGTGTGTAAATCTATATTTATTCAGTTTTTAAATTAATTGCAGTAATATTATTGACTAATATGAAAATGTTGATCTGATTTATGTACAATTCAATGTGTACGGTCATATTTTCTGTCTTTTAGTAGAGATATTATATGAGAGACTTGCTTTGTTCACCAAATAAAGTGAATCTAATTGGATTTGTATTGTAAACATTAAATAAAAGCTAAAAAGATAATATTTTTTATTTCATTAAGGTTTTAGTTATGATACTCCCAAAATAATTACGCAGAAATCCACACATTTTTACCAAAATTCTGCACAGAAATAGCCAAAACGTCCGCAGATTCCGTCTGGCCCTAGTTATAACTAACATGTTTGAAACGATGGATCTGCGACAGAGAAACTATGGGTTTTGGGAAACACTCGTCACTACATCGTTCTTTTCCCAAACAATGCATCTCACTATGATAGTTCAGCCGCGAGTTACGTCGTTGTTTGGGAAACGCACTCCTGTACATCATATTTGGTCTGTTGCATTTTCATTTTTTTTTTGTATTTATATATACAACTAAATTATTCGACCTCCTGTGAAATTTTCAATTCGATTAATAATATTTCCCAAATGATGTTGAACAGAATCAGGATTTTTTCACAGTATTTCCTCTAATATTTTTTCTTCTGGAGAAAGTCTTATTTGTTTTATTTCGGCTAGAATAAAAGCAGTTTTTAATTGTTTTAAACCCATGTTAAGCTCAATATTATTAGCCTCCTTAAGCAATATTTGTTTTGATAGTCTACAAAACAAACCACTGTTATACAATGACTTGCCTAATTACCCTAACTTTAACACAATTAACCTAGTTAAGCCTTTAAATGTCACTTTAAGCTGTATAGAAGTGTCTTGAAGAATATCTAGTCTAATATTATTTACTGTCATCATGACAAAGAGAAAATAAATCAGTTATTAGAGATGAGTTATTAACTATTATGATTAGAAATGTGTTGAAGAAATCTGCTCTCCGTTAAACAGAATTCAAGGAAAAATATATACAGGAGAGCAAATAATTCTGACTGTATATAACAATAGATGTGTTGTTTTGATTTGTGAAGCACTTCAATGTTAGCTGTTTTTAAGCGTGCTACATATATATATAAAGCAAAAGCAAACAAAAGGCAGGTGCCGGGCTGCACATCTCTGCCTGTTTAACCCAAGACAAGGTGACGTTTTGTGCGTGGAGCTGAGGGTCACGCAGAGATTTCTATCAATAATTCATCGAGCCGCTGCAGCCTCTGTTCTTCTTTTCAATTCCCCTGCAGATCACATAATACCTTCCCCCAACCCAAAGCCATCTGTGAGACCAGAGCCTGCAGGGAAACAGCATTACAGCGCCTACGCCAGCAACATCTCACCAACATTCACACTTCTGCTTCAAAATCCCACACGGAAAACACATGCGTTCATCAACGCAGCAATGAGGCTCACACAGGAATGTTTACATGCCATGTTTTGGTATGCCATTATCTGTTGTGTTATTAAACACACTCCAAAAGCCTTTGGAAAGCAAGCAAAAGATTAGCCTTAATGCACGGACTGTGTGTTTGAGTGTATCTTGTATTCCTTACATTCTGGGGACTAAATGGGGATACCAATAGTAGTACATTTTAGATGCCATGTTTTGGTATATCCTTATCTGATGTGTTATTAAACACACTTCAAAAGCATTTACAAAGCAAGGAAATAAAGTGTTAATGCACGTGTTTGTGTGTGTGTGTGTGTGTCCTGTATTCCTCACATTTGGTCCCCACAAGGATGTCAATACTAGTACAATTTTGATGCTATGTTTTGGTATGCTGTTATCTGATGTGTTATTAAACACACTCCAAAAGCCTTTAGAAAGCAAGCAAATAAAGTGTTAATGCACGTATTTGTGTGTGTGTCTTGTATCCCTCACATTTGGTCCCCACAAGGTTATAAATACTAGTACATTTTAGATGACATGTTTTGGTATGCTGTTATCTGATGTGTTATTAAACACACTCCAAAAGCCTTTAGAAAGCAAGCAAAATAAACAGTCTTAATGCACGTGTTTGTGTGTGTGTGTGTGTTTTGTATCCCTCACATTTGGTCCCCACAAGGTTATAAATACTAGTACATTTTAGATGACATGTTTTGGTATGCTGTTATCTGATGTGTTATTAAACACTCTCCAAAAGCCTTTAGAAAGCAAGCAAATAAACAGTCTTAATGCACGGCCTGTGTGTATCTTTTACTCTTCACATTTGGTCCCCACAAGGATATTAATACTAGTCATTTTTTAGATGCCATGTTTTGGTATGCCATTATGGGCTGCGTTATTAAACACACTCCAAACCATTAAGAAAGCAAGCAAAAGAACAACCTTAATGCATGGCCTGTGCGTTTGTATATTTTACTCCTCACATTTGGTCCCCACAAGGATATAAATACTAGTAAATTTTAGATGCAATATTTTTAAATGCTGTTATCTGATGTGTTTAGTAAACACACTCCCAAAACCTTCAGAAAACAAATAAACTGTCAATGCACAGGCAGTGTGTGTGCATGTGTGTGTGTTGTATTCCTCACATTTGGTCCCCACAAGGATATCAATACTAGTACATTTTAAATGTCATGTTTTGGTATGCTATTATCTGTAGTGTTATTAAACACACTCCAAAAGCCTTTAGAAAGCAAGCAAAAGAATAGCCTTAATGCATGGCCTTGTGTGATAGTGTGTGTCCTGTATTCCTCACATTTGGTCCCCACATGGATATCAATACTAGTACATTTTAGATGCCATGTTTTGGTATGCCTTTATCTGCTTGGTTGTTAAACCAACTCCTAAATGCTTTAGAAAGCAAGCAAATAAACAACCTTAATGCACATATTGAAATTGTGTGTCTGTGCGTGAGTGTGTGTATCTTGTATTCTTCACCTTTTGTCCCCACAAGGATATAAATACTAGTAAATTTTAGATGCCATGTCTTGGTATATCATGTTCTTGACGTGTTATTAAACACACTTCAAAAGACTTCAGAAAGCATACAAATAAACAGACTTAATGCATGACCTGTGTGTTTGCGCGTATCTTGTATTCCTCACATTGTGGGGACCAAATGAGGACATCAATGCTAGTCAATTGTGTAGGGACATTTTTTGGTCCCCATAAGGAAAACTGCTCGTAAATAGGAGAGAATTGAGTATTTTGGAAATGTAAACATGCATATTGTATTGTTGTAAGGGTTGCTAGATGGAGAGAATATGTACAGTAGAAACATCATAGGAAAGTCCCTATAAAGATAGCTGTACGTATGTGCATTGTGCCACGCACACACACACACACACACACACACACACACGCGAAGCATCAGAGCTGTCCATTATTTCAGTGAATAATTGTGCATCACCCTACAAATGAGAAATCAATACACACCAAGCTTTTATTTTAATGCACTGATAGGATGCTGTTCGGCGGGACGACACCGTTTCTGACACCTACTACAAACTACACTGAAGATGAACACTCAGCTCTTGCTTTTTCTCCATCCGAACAAAGGAAAGGGGGTCTGCGCCGCCCATCGCTAGAGGGGGCAACAAGCCTGATGGAGCGGGGCAGGGGGGAAATATAACAGCCAGTAATTACCAACACATCCCTATTCAGCACCTCTCTGAAAGGCTTTTCTTTAACACACACACACACAGAGAGAGAGAGAGAAAGAGACAGACGGCTCCTCCACACACAGCACGCTCAACTTGTGTTTATATATCAAGTGTGTTTTCAAGTCATTGCATGTAAACAACACAAACACTAAATATTAAAAATCGCATCATGAATTTGCAGAAAAATAAGAATGTTTAAATGTACGTGCACTCTACACTCTTAAAAATAAAGGTTTCTGAATATTGCTTTTTCTTTTCGGGGATTTTTTTAAAGTCTTTCAAATGCAAAATGAAATAAATAAATAAATAAATAATGATGCACAAATTTTCTTTAGGGTTATTTTTTAAACATCATTTAAAAGCGGCATAATTAAATATTAATGCACTAATTTACGTGCTTTTAAAGTCTTAAAAATAAATATTTCTGAATATTGTTTGCTTTTTTCCTTTTTTTTATTATTCGCAATTCCGTCAATTGCAAGAAAGCACCTTTATTTTCTGACGAGTGCAGCTTTCTTTTGATAGTAAACAAACAGAGCTGTTTTCTTCTGCATGCACCCTGCCAATTGAGTTTAAAAGCAGATACCTTGTCTTACCTGCAAGCCGAAGGGCCGACATCCTCTGAAACTCGGGCTCCTGTAACCACTTCCACATGCGCCGAAACGTCTCGCGGCCCGACTTGAGTTTACTCCAGGGTTTGGGGTTCCGCAGCAGGTCGGACAGGGTGCCCTGCGAGCGGCACAGCACCCGCTGCGCGAAGATGGCCTGCGGGATGCTGTAGCGCTTCAGCTCGGCCGTGATCCGCTGCGCTACTTCCTTGGTGTTGATCTCTTCCAGCTGCCCGGAGCCGGAGCCCGGAGCGCCGCAGGAGGAGGAGGAGGAGGAGAGCGGTCTGTCCCGGTTGGAAGCCAACACGGGCCCGTGGGATGGAGGGTGGCCCGGGTGCGCGTGCATCCCGTTGAGATGCGGCATCATGCCCGTCGCGGGGCCACCGAGGCCTCTGGAGAGGTGCTGGTCCCCCCTGCTCAGCATGGCAGTGTGCGCGTCGAAGTTGGAGCTCAGCATCTTGTCGTGGCCGTAATTGTGCAGCGTCGGCTGCGCGCTGTGTATGGAGCCCAAACCGTTGCCCAGAGGAGACAAACTCTGCCCCATGCCGCTCATATCTTTGTGGTAGGGGCTGTAGAGGTTGTTCATGGCCGGTAGAGTCCTCTCGTCCCGCATGAGAGTGAAACTGCCGCTCACGTTCCCAGAGAGCCGCTGGTGGTGGTGGTGATGGTGGTGGTGCGGATGGTGGAATTTGTCGGAGACGGTGGAGATCGGCGGCAGCGGCTGCAGCGGGGTGAGCGTGGTGTAGGTGCCGCTCATCCCGGGCGGGGAGGTGTCGCAGGGCATGCTCATGGCGTGATGGAGCGGTAGGGAAAGCTCCGGACGGTACTCTCCACCGCCTCCGCCGCCGCCGTCCAGTATCGAAGCCATGCTGGAGACCATCGCGGAGCGCGACGGAGCCACGCTCAGGTCCTGGTGTATCCGCAGAGCAGCCCCCGGGTTGCGGCTGTGATGGGGGCTGTGGCTGCTCATCAAGTCCTGCTCATGGCTTACTCCAGCATGTAGGCTGCCAATGTCCATTGTCATCTCTGGGTTCATGGCGTACGCATCCAAATCCTTGGCCAGGCATCGATAGGCGTTATAGGCAGTCTTCATTCAGTCCATTGATTTATGTCCAGCTTTGTGCCAGGGATGGGTTTTCTCTCTCCTTGTTATTTTTTTATTACTAAGGCCTCTCGGTTTTTTCTTTTTTCCCCCTCCTTCTTAATAAATAAAAAACACCGATCTCTATCAGACGGGCCAGTGCTGATTTCTCCCCATGTCCGAGCCCTCTACTCCTCCTGCGTCTTCTGTTTGGGCAGCTGGAGGTGTTCGGGGTGGGCTTGCTCCGCGCGCACCCGACCCTGCTGTAAGGGGAGGAGCTGCGGTCTTGATGGACAGGCCCGCGGCCCAGTCGCATTGCGGAGAGCGCGGCTCGTTGGTGTTCTGGCCAATGGCTGACGCACGGACGCGGCTGTTTGGAGTCGCTGCCTTTGCATCTGGAATCTGGCGTCAGACGGTCCCTTTACTGTCACTCCAAACGGATCATTCGTTCAGTTCATCATCTAGCCTAACCCCAACCCCCCTCCAAAAAAATAATCATACACACATACAGTCATTTAAAAAGAACCAGGCCAAATACAGTGCAATGTGATTGTAAAACGGAAATTCTACATTTGCGCACCGTTGTGTATAATGCATATTGATCACATATCTATCTATCTATCTATCTATCTATCTATCTATCTATCTATCTATCTATCTATCTATCTATCTATCTATCTATCTATCTATCTGTCTATCTGTCTATCTATCTATCTATCTATCTATCTATCTATCTATCTATCTATCTATCTATCTATCTATCAGAATGTTTCTGTTAATTAAAAAAAACAACTGCACACTTGCGTAAATGTTGAAAGCTACACCTTCTTCGAATAAACAAATAATCTAAGACTGCATTTTTACATTAATATTTTAATAATTAATTAGTCTGTGCATGTTACATTCAAAACACTGAAAATTTGTAAAGCTTGTAACTCAATGTAAATCAATCCCCATAATTCTCCTTTATAATTTAGAGTAAATTTGCGCGATGTTGTTTTAATTCTGTATGCACACACACTCTTAAATTTAGCTGACAAAAAAAAATCATTTTTAAATTCTAGTAAGTTTCATGGAACTACAAATCAAATCTTTTGAGTCAAATCGATCAACCCACAGCAAGTTTTCCGCCTTGAAGTGATTCAGAAGTAACAGATTTCTCCAAAGCCGGTTGCTATTTTGTTTGGAGGATGCGCAGATGTTGCTTTTGTTTAAAGCGACTGTAATTAAGGATGAGCGACAGAAGTCTGAAAAGCGTGACCTATTTTTCTTTTGATCAGCTGTCAGAGGAGGAGCAGGGGCCCCAGTGTCCTCCCCGGCCCTTCAGCTGCCGCAAATTGGAGGAAAAGTGTCCGCGTGTACCTGCCAGAAAAGCGGAGGAAACTCAAGACGGACAACAGAGTTTGATTCCTGCTCTGATGCTTTTGTGCAGCTCTGCTTTGGCACACTCCAACTAATGCGAAGAATCACGGACTGAAAAAGGCCCCTATTCATGTCTAAGAAAATCGATATTTGAATGAGAGAGAGAGAGAGAGAGAGAGAGAGAGAGAGAGAGAGAGAGAGAGAGAGAGAGAGAGATTCAACGTGGACTTTGTTTTCTTTTCAAATGCATGAAAAGTTGAAATGCTAAAGTTTATTCAGGCAAGTTTGCACATTTCATCCACAATAATAATTCAAAGTGCTTTACTTAAATAACAATAAAAGGAACATATATCAAAATAAAAACAAGAAATAACAAATAGTATAGAGATAAAAAAAACAAAGACTTTTTTAAAGCAGACGAATTTAACATACGCGCACTCTTGTTCAATTAGCCTGTTAATTCCATTTAGGACTTTATATATTAGTATTTATTTAATTTGTTTGTAATCCTGCTTTTTTTGTTGCTTAAAACCCAAACATAAACTTACATAAAAAGAACAAAAATTAATAAATAATTTGTAGCATGTTATTAATGATAAACAAAAGTGTAACTGATAGTACACTTTAATCTACAAGTAATACATAAGTAGTAATTATATATATATATATATATATATATATAGATAGATAGATAGATAGATAGATAGATAGATAGATAGATAGATAGATAGATAGATAGATAGATAGATAGATAGATAGATAGATAGATAGATAGATAGATAGATAGATAGATAGATAGATAGATAAATAGATAGATGGATAGATAGATAGATAGATAGATAGATAGATAGATAGATAGATAAATAGATAGATGGATAGATAGATAGATAGATAGATAGATAGATAGATAGATAGATAGATAGATAGATAGATAGATAGATAGATAGATAGATAGATAAACGTCTTATATAATAAATAAAGTTTGTGTAAAAAATATGCTGATAAGTTGCCGGTTCATTCCGCTGTGGTGACCTCAGATGAATAAAGAGACTAAGCTGAAGACAAATGAATGAATGAATGAGTAATAAACAAATAGAAGACAATTAATTATTAAAAAAATATATATTTAATCTCCGTGTTGACGTTTCCTCCGGGTGCTCCGGTTTCCCCCACAGTCCAAACACATGCGCTATAGGGGAATTGAATAAATCAACTGGACGTAGTGTCCGTGTGTGTGAATGAGTGTGTATGGGTGCTTTCCAGTGCTGGATAAATTGGCGGTTCATTCCGATGTGGTGACCCCTGATTAATAAAGGAACTAAGCCGAAAACAAAATGAATGAATGAATGAATATATATTTAAAGGTAAATTTTACTAAACACTAAAATATCTGTGTTGTTTTTAACCCAATTTTACCCAAGTAAAGACAAACCCAACATTAGATTTATTTTTTATTCATCCTTAATTTAAATTACACTTATTAACCTGACTCATTGTCCATATTTAACCCAACAATGTTTTATTTTTAGAGTGGGACACATTCAAACACCTAAAACAAGCACCGCACGAATCAATTAATAGTAAAAGCAACAAAAACAAACACAATAGACAATCGGTTTGAGCGATTTAAAATGCAAACCGATTGATTTCCGTGAGAACTAATATGCAATTGATGTCAGTTTGAACACTTTGATCAATGCTTCACCTGAAACCCGTTTACAGCACTGAAACTTTTAAATATCATCATTTGGTTTCGGGGAATCAGATGCGACGAGATTAACTAATCAGACTGGATTAAATGAATCACTCTTTTGAGTTTATTATCTTTATAAGTTCTTGATGCATGCAGAGGCCCGAGTGACTTCGATTGGGACAGTTTTTTTTTTCCTGTGGCTCTCCGACCATCTGCTGTGTGTGTGCAGGATTATTGATCAGAATCAATGCGCTCGGAGCCCAAGACTCAATGACGGTGGTGTGCGTTTATATTGGCCGTCAGTTCGCGTCCTGCGCTGCATCTGTTCCGGTAAACCTGGTGCTTTTTTGGTGGTGGATGTCCACCGGCAGCTCTCGGTAAGTCTCGGAAAATGCTCCGGTACATTAAACGCGGCTAAAATGCGGTTCGGATGCGGCTTTTTGCCTTTCGCGTTTATCCAAACACGCGCGGCGCGTAAAATGCGCAGCGACTTACACATTTAATCAATTAACCAGGAGAGAGAAATATTAATCTGAGATATAGAAGAAATTAGCGTGTGTGTGATTAAATATTACAGCTTTAATTATGCAAAAATGAGCTGCATGTGCTGCCTAAATATGATAATATGCATTTAGGCAAAGGCATGCATGTGTTTTAAACATTATAGCTGTTTAATTGTGCAAAATAAGCTGCATGTGCTTTCTATATATGACATTCAGACAAATGCAAGTGTGTTTTGTTAACATTATAGCTGTTTAATTATGCAAAAATGCGTTGCATGTCCTGCCTAATATGACATTCAGCCAAATGCATTGTGTTTTTTTTAATAATATAGATGTTTAACTGTGCAAAAATATTCAGCATGTGCTGACTAAATATGACAGTAAACATTCAGCCAGATGCAATGTGTGTTTTTTAATATTATAGCTTTTAATTGCGCAAAAATATTCAGCATGCGCTCGATAAATATGACATTCAGCCAAATGCATGTGTGTTTTATTAATATTATATCTGTTTAATTGTGCAAAATAAGATGCATGTCCTGCCTAAATATCACATTAGACATTCAGCCGAATGCAATGTGTGTTTTAAAAATGTTTTAGTTATTTAATTATGCAAAAATAAGCTGCATGTGCTGCTTAAATATGACAATATGACATTCAGGCAAACGCATGTGTCTATTTTAATATTATAGCTTTTTTATTGTACAGAAATAAGCTGCATGTGCGGCCTGAAGATGACATTCAGCCAAATGCATGTGTGTTTTTTAATATTATAGCTGTTTAATTGTGCAAAATAACGCTGCATGTGCTTCCTAAATATGACAGTCAACCAAATGCATGTGTTTTTTATTATTATAGCCGTTTAATTGTACAGAAATAAGCTGCATGTGCTCCCTAAATATGACAATTGTACAGAAATAAGCTGCATGTGCTTCCTAAATATGACATTTAACCAAATGCATGTGTTTTTTAATATTATAGCTGTTTAATTGTACAGAAATAAGCTGCATGTGCTCCCTAAATATGACATTTAACCAAATGCATGTGTGTTTTTTAATATTATAGCCGTTTAATTGTACAGAAATAAGCTGCATGTGCTCCCTAAATATGACATTTAACCAAATGCATGTGTTTTTTTTAATATTATAGCTGTTTATTTGTGCAAAATAACGCTGCATGTGCATCCTTAATATGACTTTCAGCCAAATGCATGTGTTTTTATATTATAGCTGTTTTATTATGCAAAAATAAGCTGTATGTTCTGCCTAAATATGACATTTAGCCAAATGCAATGAGTGTTTTTTAATATTATATATGTTTAATTGTGCAAAACACGCTGCATGTGCTGTCTAAATATCACAATCAGACAAATGCAATGTTAACCTGCAACCCAAATATTGAACGTAAATACTGTAGTGTTTTTGAAGCATATTATAGTAAGGTATGTTATCACTGTTATTAAAGTGACATTATTGTTATTTCTGTGTACATTCCACCGTCTCCGACAAATGTATTTCTGTGTATATTAGTGTTTGTAACACTTAGTTAATGAATGCTATTGCAGTATAATAGTAGATTGATAAAATAGTAAATAAAAACTGCAGTAGTCTATGCTTTATTTTGTTGCTATGGCACATTGTGGTGTATTGTAGTATAATATACATTTGTAAACCACAACAGATTAATTCAAGTACCAGAATTGACCAGAATATGGTTTTAAAACACTGTAATATTTACTATAAATTACTATCGGATTTGTTTGTGTAGGGTAGGCTTTTTTATAATGAAATAGGATAGTTATATAGGATAATTCTTTTATTATTTTATTTTACATATTCACAGTGTTATTATTTACATGAACGCGCCCTGTTAAATTAACGCATGCATGTTTATAGGATAAATGTTTGTTTGTTTAATGATTTACATACGTTTTAAAATATTAATATAGTGCATTTTTGATTTTACATTACATCTATCAAAAATATCAAGTCTATAAATTGTATTTTTGCTTCTTTTCGTGGCTTAATATTTACCTTTAACTGCGCATGCGGCAAACTGAATCGATCTTCCGTCATTTCACGGGCTTTGAGATCTGAATAAAGCAAAGGAAACAAAAGAAAACAAAACAAATGACTTTTTAAGAGTTGACACGGGGAGATCTGAAGGTTCTGTGCTGTGTTAACACGTCACGGGACTTTTAGAAAGCACACACACACACACACACACAGACACACACACACAATGGAGGCAGTCGGTTTGGACTCTGTTGTTCGGGTCTTCTCGTGCATGAAATGACCGAACAGGTGTTTACAGATTGTTTTATTTTACTCCAATTAACTTCATCTAAAGTTTTGACGTCTCACATGCTGTCTATATAGCACACGAGAACAATATTCATGATAGCTACAAAGGGACAGTCGCGATTATTAAGTTTCATACAGTTTATGCCTGATTTAATTTTCAACCATAATTATCGCACTGAAATTAGTCACGAATAAATGTAGGCTAACATTATCTCTATCATATATAATAACCAAATTCACTCCTATTATTAATTTACATTCCGTTTGACTACTTAAAGTCCCTTAAAATTAGTTTTTGTTACCCCTAAAGTCTGTTGGCTAGTAATTAATTTTCACGCATTTTAAAAATACACAGTCACTTAATAAATACTGAGATTATTATTATTATTATTATTATTATTATTATTATTATTATTATTATTATTATTATTATTAATAATAATAATTGAAAGTATTTTAAAGTATTTTGAAGCACTGAGATAGCAAAGGGAAACAGTTTAATACACAACGAT
>NC_079455.1:44524598-44534598 GCF_903798145.1 Danio aesculapii | reverse complement strand
TGCATGTACACTCTCAGGAATAAAGGTACATGAGCTGTCACTGGGGTGGTGCCTTTCAAAAGGTACAGATTTGTGCCTAAAACGTCCATATTCTTGCCTCAAGGGTATATATTAGTACCTAAAAATTTTAAGAGGAACAGTTTTGTACTTTTTAGTTCCTAATATGCACCCTTGAGGTATGAATATGGACCTTTTAGGCACAAATCTGTACCTTTCGAAAGGCACCACCCCAGTGACAGCTCGCGTACCTTTATTTCTGAGAGTGTACATGTATTTAATGTTTTATATTTACTGAGTGTTTTAAACAGTGTTTTTTTTTTTAAAAGTTCCTTTTTAAATGCACCTTTTCCATTTACAATAAAGAATAAAACAATACTTTAACATGAATCAAAAGATCTATGTTTTGCTAAACACTTCACAACACTTTTGACAGAAAGGCTACCGAAATACATTCTCCCATGTACAATACAACACATTATTTTACTCCAATTTTCACACAACACCTTTGTAATCACTAAAACGTTAATTTAATTAGCTTATTTTTATCATAGAAATATAATTATGCAATAGTATTGTAGTGAGATATGCACAATGTTTGATTAGTTTTACAATAGTAGAATGTCTGCATGAACACTGCATATGCTGGACTTTTGCCAGCTTACGTGCGTAGTGGACAGCAAACGCCAAAACGTGCGGATACCAATAATCAGAAAATGCTTAGCAAATGTTTATAAAAATGCCCTAAATGTTTCGTTTACAATACCTCACTGGGGCAGTACATTTTCAAAAGAATTTGTTCCCAAGGGTCCACAGTGGTACCTCAAAGGTGCATATCAGTGCCCAAATGTACCTAATAGTACCTTTAGGGTACCATTATGGACTCTTCAGGTACAAATATGAACCTTTTGAAAAGGTACTGCCCCAGTGACAGCTCCTGTACCTTTATTTCTGAGAGTGTAGAACTTAATAATTAATGTTTATGAGTTTCTTTAAACATATGCTTTTAAATATGGAAATTATTCATTCAATCACTTTGACTTTCCACATATATTTTCATAGATAATGTAAATAAGAAGGAGTTGTCCAACACTCATGTACCTTTTTTATGAGAACAAGTGTGTATCTTCATTTCATTCATTCATTCATTTTCTTTTCGTCTTAGTCCCTTAATCCGGGGGTCTCCACAGCGGAATGAACCACCAGCTTATCCAGCATATGTTTATATCCATCACTGGGAAACATCCAAACACACTCATTCGCACTCATACATACACTATGGAGAATTTAGCCTTCCCAATTCACCTATACCGCATGTGTTTGGACTGTGGGGGAAACCGGAGCACCCGGAGGAAACCCACGCAAACGCATGGAGAACATGCAAACTCCACACAGAAACCCAGCCGAGGCTCAAACCAGCAACTTTCTTGCTGTGAGGCGACAACACTACCTACTGCGCCACTGCGTTGCCCCATCTTCATTTCAGTTGTACCATAAAAGGTACAGAACAGTCTCATAAGAGGTCTTTTCTGTATCATAAGGTACAGCTTTTACCTTAAGCAGCATTATTTGTACCACTGTGTATCTTTTTTTCTGAGAGTGTAGTACAGTATATATAGATATATAATAATTAATTCAATGGACAAAGTCGTGCATGTAAAATAAAGAAGCCTTGTCTGTAAATGGAGTTCTGTGTGTGTGTGTGTGTGTGTGTGTGTGTGTGTGTGCGTATAGTTCGAGTCTCTCCGCTGATCATATTGATTGTTTTGAGTGTTTTAGGTTAATTAATAACTGCTCTTGCTTTGCATGTGTGAGCAGTTGAATGTGGAAGCGCTTTAAGGATCCTCCTTTCTCTAGAAATGCTTCTGTTTGCGTGATATCTTCATCTGCTCTGATTCTGGCTTGCTGAAAGGTTGTGTTTTTTCTTGTGCTTGCTGTGTTTCAGGTCAGCGTGACCTTTGCCCCTGCACACTTTCACCTCATTGTGTTCATGAAAGAGATCATCGCACGTGTGGACAACAGCAGAAATCTCTGTGTGATGCCTTAATAAACTAAAGCATGTCAAAAGAAATCCTAATCTGAGCTGGTGACGTTTCTATAACAGTTACTGTATGTAATTAAGGAAAACATTCATTCATTCATTTCCCTTCGGCTTAGTCCCTTTATTCATCAAGGGTCGCCACAGTGGAATGAACCACCAACTATTCCAGCATATGTTAAGCAGCGGATGCCCTTCTAGCCGCAACCCACTACTGGGAAACACCCATACACACTCATACAAACACACACACTCATACACTACGGCCAATTTAGTTCATCAGTTCCCCTATAGCATAAAATGATGGGTTTTATTAACCCAATGTTGGGTCAATTATGGACAAACCCAACAGTTAAAACACATTATTTAAATTCAGTGAAAAAATTTAAAGCAATATTGGGTTAATACAACCCAGCATTTTTAAAAGTGAACAGATATACTTAAAGAAATCAGCATGTTGATATTAAATTGATATACTCTAAAAATGCTGGGTTTGGAATAACCCAATGTTGGGTCAGATATGGACAAACCCGACAGTTAAAAAATATAATTTAAATTTGCTTGACATTTTTAAACCAATGGCTGGGTTTGTCCATATTTGACCCATTACTGGGTTATTACAGCCCATCATTTTTAAAAGTGTACAGATATACTTAAGGAAATCAGCATGTTGATATTAAATTGATATACTCTAAAAATGCTGGGTTATATTACCCCAATGTTCGGTCAATTATGGACAAACCCAACAGTTAAAAATAATTGAAAATTTAAACCAATAGTTGGGTTTGTCCATATTTGACCCAATATTGGGTTGATACAACCCAGAATTTAAAAAATTTAAATCAGGGTTTTGATATTAAAGTGATACACTCTAAAAAGGCTGGGTTGTATTAACCCAGTGTTGGGTCAATTATGGACAAACCCAACAGTTAAAACACATTATTTAAATTCAGTGAAAAAATGTAAAGCAATATTGGGTTAATACAACCCATGTTAAAAGTGTAGAGACATACTTAAAGAAATGAGCATGTTGAGATTAAAGTGATACCTCCAAAAATGCTGGGTTGTATTAACCCAATGTTGGGTCAGTTACAGACAAACCCAACAGTTAAAAAATATCGTTTAAATGAAAATTGTGAACCAATGGTTGGGTTTGTCCATAAATGACCCAATACATTTATATCTTACAAACACACACACTCATACACTACGGTCAATTTAGTTCATCAGTTCCCCTATAGCGCATGTGTGTGGACTGTGGGGGAAACCGGAGCACCCGGAAGAAACCCACGGCAACATGGGGAGAACATGCAAACTCCACACAGAAACGCCAACTGACCCAGCCGAGGCTCGAACCAGTGACCTTCTTGCTTTGAGGTGATCGTGCTACCCACTGTGCCACCGTAATACTAATTTTAAATAATGCTAATTTCCACATTCACTAATACATCATTAAAAATCAAATACTGCACTAGTTAATGCTATAAAACTGATTTAACATGACACAACAAAGGACAGATGTATTTTAATTAATGTTAAAAAGATCAATCATTAGAGTATCAAACGTGTTTCTCATTGTGAGTTAATTACCTGCATTTACAAACGGGTTTTTATAAATTGTGAAAGAATGAAAGACGCATGAAAATATGTTAAAATGTTTAATAATTTAATATAGTTAAAAAAATGAGCTAAATCTGGATTAAATGACACTGCGCTTTACTGCAATACAAATGTAAACGATTACAATTACTATTATATTAAATAATGCTGCTATTACAGTTATAGTAACTGTGAGCGTTTTGTAATGTCCAATCTAAAAAAACGTAGTTTTAATGTTATTTATTTAACCCAATGGTTGAGTTAAACATACTTGGTCCTTTTTGGGTTATTTTAAACCTTTTTTAGATCTTTAATTAATAACAACTAGTTGAGTTAAATGTTTGGTGCTTTGATGGGTTATTTTTAACCTATATTTGGTCATTTATTTAACAACCAGTTTGGTTAAAAATTTGAATTTCAACAGTCAACTGATTTAACTGACACTAGCCTGCTGAAAATCCAGCTTAAACCAGCCTAGGCTGGTTGGCTGGTTTTAGCTGGTTGACCAGCCTGGTTTTAGAGGGGTTTTGGCCACTTTCAGGCTGGCTTCCACCATTTCCATCCTGGTCTTAGCTGGTCAGACTGGGTGATGACCAGCTAAAACCAACTATGTCCAGCTTAAACCAGGCTGGTTTTAGCTAGATTTAGCTGGTCATTTTCCAGCCTGACCAGCTAAGACCAGGATGGTTATGGTGGAAGCCATTTGTGTTGGGGTATTTTTAACCCAACTATTTTAACAGAGAAATAATAAACAATAACATTAATGTGTTTAATTGTACACACACACACACACACACACACACACACACACACACACACACACACACACACACGCACGCACGCACGCACACACGCACGCACGCACACACGCACGCACACACGCACGCACGCACGCACGCACGCACGCACGCACGCACGCACGCACTCACACACATCTGCCTGTCCTATTCTTCTGGCTTTCTGACGCTCTGCAGGAATACTGAACGCTTTCCTCTGGTCTCTCAGCAGGCCTGTGTGTGTGTGTGTGCGTGTGTGTGTGTGTGTGTGTGTGTGTGTGTGTGTGTGTGTGTGTGTGTGTGTGTGTATTGATTATCTGAAGCTGGTTTGCATTTCCATCTTTTGCTCTGGACCACAAAAACTGTGTTGTGTACAATCATGCTTCTGTCACCGCTGATGAACATCAGAGGACAAACGCAGACAGGTTCATTTACACACCGATTACATTAATAGGTTTTTAATTAACGAACAAAAACACACTGTAAAACCTAACAGTCAACTTTATCAAATGAAATGAGTGTAGTTAACTCAAAATTGACTGAAAGTTAATTCTACTCATTTGAAAAGAGTTTTGAACTCAGTGTTGAAGGTAATGCGTTAATTAAATACCTCATTACTTCAACTTAAATGGAGTAAGTTCATAGTACTTATATAGATTAGTTTTTAACTCAAATGGTTTGTTGCAATCGGTTTCCTCAAATGGTTTGAGTTGCCTTAACTTATTGAGTTTTACAGTACTCAGTTGGTTTGAGTTCCCTTCATTTATTGGGTTTTACTGTGCTCAAATTGCTTAATTTACTCAAATATATTAAGTTCACAGTACTCATTAGGATGAGTTTTTGAACTTAAAAGGTTTGTTGCAATCGGCTTCCTCAAACGGTTTGAGTTGCCTTAACTTATTGGGTTTTAGAGAAAACATATAAAGATCATTTGCTTTTGAAAGTTAACATTTGTTGTGCATTAAAAATGTATAAAACTGTATATAATTGCTATATAAAGCTATAGCAATTACAATTATGTATAATTCTATGCAAATAAACCTATTAGAACAAAATAAACCTAACCATACGATTAGTACATGTAATTAATTAATACTTAAATGAAGCATTACACTATAACAAGAACACCTTAAAACATAACCAACTGCTGCTGTTCAGATTTTCTTTACTTTACATAATAAAAGATGCACTAAATTAAATTTAAATAATTATTTCTTCTGTCTAATGGCTACATATTTATACACTTTAAAAATGCTGGATTGTATTAACCCAATGTTGGGTCAAATGGGCAAATCCAACAGTTAAAAAAATAATTTAAATTTAATTGAAAATTGTAAACCAATAGTTGGGTTTGTCCATATTTGACACAATTTTAGGTTAATACAACCCAGCATGAAAGTGTCAGAATTTTTATATTAAACTGATACACTTTAAAAATGCTGGGTTTGAAATAACCCAATGTTGGGTCAGTTATGGACAAACCCGACAGTTAAAAAATATAATTTAAATTTGATTGACATTTTTAAACCAATGGTTGGGTTTGTCCATATTTGACCCATTACTGGATTATTACAGCCCATCATTTTTAAAAGTGTACAGATATACTTAAGGAAATCAGCATGTTGATATTAAATTGGTATACTGTAAAAATGCTGGGTTATATTAACCCAATGTTCAGTCAATTATGGACAAACCCAACAGTTAAAAATAATTGAAAATTTAAACCAATAGTTGGGTTTGTCCATATTTGACCCAATATTGGGTTGATACAACCCAGCATTTTAAAAATTTATATCAGGGTTTTGATATTAAAGTTATACACTCTAAAAAGGCTGGGTTGTATTAACCCAGTGTTGGGTCAATTATGGACAAACCCAACAGTTAAAACACATTATTTAAATTCAATGAAAAAATTTAAAGCAATATTGGGTTAATACAACCCATGTTAAAAGTGTATAGACATAGAGAAATGAGCATGTTGATATTAAAGTGATATACTCCAAAAATGCTGGGTTGTATCAACCCAATGTTGGGTCAGTTATGGACAAACCCAACAGTTAAAAAATATCATTTAAATTTAAATGAAAATTATAAACCAATGGTTGGGTTTGTCTATAAATAACCCAATATTGGGTTAATACAACCTAGAATTGTTAAAAGTGTATAGACATACTTAAGTAAATAAGCATGTTGATATTAACGTGATATACTCTAAAAATGCTGGGTTGTATTAACCCAATGTTAACCCATTAACCCAATCGAATTGAACATTTTAAACCAATATTGGGTTAATAAAACAGGCGTATAGATATAAAGAAATCAGCATTTTGATATTTAAATTATATATTTATTTATGTATACTCATGGAAATGCTGGGTTGTTTTAACCCAATGTTGGGTCAGTTATGGACAAATCCAACAGTTAAAAACATGAAGAAATCAGCATGTTGATATTAAATTGATATACTCTAAAAATGCTGGGTTGTCATAAACCAAAGGTGGGTCAAATATTGTAAGCGTAATTATATAGAATTGAAAAAACTGTCCATATTGATTCAAAGTTGGGTTTACAACAACCCAGATTTTTTTAGGGTGCAGCACACAAATGAATTCAAGTCTCTGCTGTGACAAAACACACAGACGCACACACACACACACACGCACTCACACAGTTTTTACACTAAGTTTTTAGTCCTTTGTGTTTACTTCTCTTAATGCTGGGTTATTATAATCAAATGTTGGGTCAAATATATACCACAAACCAAACCAATGGGTCATAATTTAATTCATAAATGTAAATAAAATTTACGCACACGCACACATATATATATCACCGGCCACATTATTAGGTACACCTGTCCAACTCCTTGTTAACGCAAATTTCTAATCAGCCATTCACATGGCAGCAGCTTATGGGGTCCAACCCGGTACTAGTAAGGTGTGCTAGTAATAAAGTGGCCGGTGAGTGTATTTGCACAGTTTTTTATAACAACCCAGTATTTTTATAGTGTTCTTTCAGGTCTGCAGTGTGATGTTTCTACAAACTGTAATGTAGTGCAATTGAATTTGACATAGTAAACTAAAAAATGCTGGGTTGTTGTAATCAAATGTTGGGTCAAATATGGACAAACCCAACCATTGGGTTAAAATGCAATTTATAGTTAGAAGGTTGCTGGTTTAAGTCTCGGCTGGGTCAGTTGGCGTTTCTGTGTGGAATTTGCATGTTCTCCCCGTGTTGGTGTGGGTTTCCTCCGGGTGCTCCGGTTTCCCCCACAGTCCAAAAGCATGCGCTATAAGGGAATTGATTAACTAAATTAGCCGAAGTGTATGTGTGCGAAAGAGTGTGTTTGGATGTTTCCCAGTACTGGGTTGCAGCTGAAAGGGCATCCACTGTGTAAAACATTTGCTGGAATAGTTGGCGGTTCATTCCGCAGTGGCGACCCCTGATTAGTAAAGGGACTAAGCCGAAATGAATGAATGAACTCAATTTATAATTTGTTTTTCATATTTAACCCAATATTGGGTCACTACACCCCTCCCCCTAAAAAAAAACACAAAACAACCATTAAAAATACAATTAAATAAATTTGCCTCTTAATAATGTCACTTTTACTTTTACTGTTTTTGCAGTTATTTCCACATTTCTGCAAACAGTGAAAGATCTAAAACAGACAACGCTGTTACATCACTCTGTTTACACTTTGACCCCTCGCTTTAGACTCAAAGGTCAAAGGTCAAACAAAACAGAGAGATAAACAATCAGACAGCAGCCTGAAACTGCCACAGATCTACTTCCAAAATGAAAACGTGTACATTTTAAACAGTTTCAGATACAAATACATGACTATTTTGGATGTTTAAATGTATAACATGCTTGCTTTTAGTCCTTCGTGTTTGCTTTTATAAATGTTGGGTCAAATATGTACTACAAACCCTTTAAACGACAAAGCAATTTCATGCAGTGCATTATGGAAAATGCCATCATCACATATATAAATGTAAAACTAGATGTTTTTTCTCTCCTCTAAAATCCTGATCAATGTTTTCTCTTCCTCTGCTCATGGATTATCAATAACATATGGCTTATGTTGTTGTTTTGGATTGGCGTTTTGTGCTTTAAATCATGTTCATGAGGAAACGTCCCCTTAAAACATTGTCCTGTGAAGTTCTTTAATGGTGAAGTATTGAACCGGCGCTGATTTATGACAACTGTAAACTAAAATATTGCCAAAAAATGATTGCTTAAGGAATATTTCTGTTGGCCATTAGACTGTCATTCATAATATCCAATGATAAATCTGCTTTAAGAGCTGAAATATAATATTGGTTGCATTTTAAAGGCATTTAAAGTCAAAAACAATCACCGTTTTTCATAAGTTTGCATTTTTAAAATGTATTAGTAAGCTGTAAAAATCTATTTGTTCTCATATAAAAAGTATATTTGACAATGCTTCTTTATTTACTTTAATATTGTTTAATTTAACATTAAAAATATTGATAAAATAATTAGTTTTTGTTTTTTTATATTGATTTGCCCCTTAATTTGATTAAAAATACAGTAAAATCAACAATAATCAATGAAGTTTTTTTAAATTCCCTAATGTAATGTAATACATGTAATACATTTTTAAAAATTAAAGATAGAAAGAAAGAAACAAAGAAAGAGAGAAAGAGAGAAAAGAAAGAAAGAAAGAGAGAAAGAAAGAAAAGAAAGAAAGAAAGAAAGAGAGAAAGAAAGAAAGAAAGAAAGAAAGAAGGAAAGAAAGAAAAGAAAGAAAGAAAGAAAGAAGGAAAGAAAGAAAGAAAGAAAGAAAGAAAGAAAGAAGGAAAGAAAGAAAGAAAGAAAGAAGGAAAGAAAGAAAAGAAAGAAAGAAAGAAAGAAAGAAAAGAAAGAAAGAAAGAAAGAAAGAAAGGAAAGAAAGAAGGAAAGAAAGAAAAAGAAAGAAAGAAAGAAAGAAGGAAAGAAAGAAAGAAAGAAGGAAAGAAAGAAAGAAAGAAGGAAAGAAAGAAAGAAAGAAAGAAAGAAAGAAGGAAAGAAAGAAAAGAAAGAAAGAAAGAAAGAAAGAAAGAAGGAAAGAAAAGAAAGAAAGAAAGAAAGAAAGAAGGAAAGAAAGAAAGAAAGAAGGAAAGAAAGAAAAGAAAAGAAAGAAAGAAGGAAAGAAAGAAAGAAGGAAAGAAAGAAAAGAAAGAAAGAAAGAAAAGAAAGAAAGAAGGAAAGAAAGAAAGAAAGAAAGAAAGAAAAGAAAGAAAAGAAAGAAAGAAAGAAAGAAAGAAAGAAAGAAAAGAAAGAAAGAAAGAAAGAAAGAAGGAAAGAAAGAAAAGAAAGAAAGACTCAAAGGAAAGAAAGAAAGAAAAGAAAGAAAAGAAAGAAAAGAAAGAAAGAAAGAAAGAAAGAAAGAAAGAAAGAAAGAAAGAAAAGAAAGAAAGAAAGAAAGAAAAGAAAGAAAGAAAGAAAGAAAGAAAGAAAGAAAAGAAAGAAAGAAAGAAAGAAAAGAAAGAAAGAAAGAAAGAAAGAAAAGAAAGAAAGAAAGAAAGAAGAAGGAAAGAAAGAAAAGAAAGAAAGAAAGAAAGAAAGAAAGAAGGAAAGAAAG
>NC_079455.1:44432098-44522098 GCF_903798145.1 Danio aesculapii | reverse complement strand
GAAAGAAAGAAAGAAAGAAAAGAAAGAAAGAAAGAAAGAAAAGAAGAAAGAAAGAAAGAAAGAAAGAAGGAAAGAAAGAAAGAAAGAAAGAAAGAAAGAAAGAAGAAAGAAAGAAAGAAAGAAAAGAAAGAAAGAAAGAAAGAAAGAAAGAAAGAAAGAAAGAAAAGAAAGAAGAAAGAAAAAAGAAAGAAAGAAAAGAAAGAAAGAAAGAAAAGAAAGAAAGAAAGAAAGAAAGAAAGAAAAGAAAGAAAGAAAGAAGAAAGAAAGAAAGAAAGAAAAGAAGAAAGAAAGAAAGAAAGAAAAGAAAGAAAGAAAGAAAGAAAAGAAAGAAAGAAAGAAAGAAAGAAAGAAAGAAAGAAAGAAAGAAAGAAAGAAAGAAAGAAAGAAAAGAAGAAAGAAAGAAAGAAAGAAGAAAGAAAGAAAGAAAGAAAGAAAGAAAGAAAGAAAGAAAGAAAGAAAGAAAGAAAGAAAGAAGAAAGAAAGAAAGAAAGGAAGGAAGAAGAAAGAAAGAAAGAAAGAAAGAAAAGAAAGAAAGAAAGAAGAAAGAAAGAAAAAAGGTAAAGAAAGAAAAAAGGTAAAGAAAGAAAAGAAAAGGAAAGAAAGAAAGAAAAGAGGAAAAAAGAAAGAAGAAAGAACAGAAAGAAAGAAGAAAGAAAGAAAGAAAGAAAGAGGAAAAAGAAAGAAAGAAAGAAAGAAAGAAAGAAGAAAGAAAAGAAAGAAAAGAAAGAAAGAAAGAAAGAAAGAAAGAAAGAAAGAAAGAAAGAAAGAAAAGAAAGAAAAGAAAGAAAGAAAGAAAGAAAAGAAAGAAAGAAAGAAAGAAAGAAAGAAAGAAAAGAAAGAAGAAAGAAAGAAAGAAGGAAAGAAGAAAGAAAGAAAGAAAGAAAGAAAAGAAAGAAAAGAAAGAAGAAAGAAAAGAAAGAAAAAGAAAGAAAGAAAGAAAGAAAGAAAGAAAGAAGGAAAGAAAGAAAAGAAAGAAAGAAAGAAAGAATGAATGAATGATTTCATTAGGACAGTAAGGTCTGACTCTGCTTAGACTAAAGTCTGCTCACTGAACCTTCAATAATGTCCAGTATAGAATATGTGCTCATGCTGCAGTGGAAACAGAATGAATATTGTGTCTGACTCCATCATGAGCTTGGAGGACTGCATCCATACATCTCTGCAATGACTCAAATCACTGATTAATAAAGTCATCTGGAATGGTGAAGAAAGCCTTCTTGCAGGACTCCCAGAGTTCATCAAGAGTCTTTGTGTTCATCTTCAACGCCTCCTCCTTCATCTTACCCCAGACATGCTCAATAATGTTCATGTCTGGTGACTGGGCTGGCCAATCCTGGAGCACCTTGCACCTTTGCTTTCAGGAGCTTTGATGTGGAGGCTGAAGTATGAGAAGGAGCGCTATCCTGCTGGAGAATTTGCCCTCTCCTGTGGTTTGTAATGTAATGGGCAGCACAAATGTCTTGATACCTCAGGCTGTTGATGTTGATCATCCACTCTGCAGATCTCTCGCACGCCCCCATACTGAATGGAACCCCAAACCATGATTTCTCCTTCACCAAACTTGACTGATTTCTGTGAGAATCTTGGTCCATGCTGGTTCCAGTAGGTCTTCTGCAGTATTAGTGATGATTGGGATGCAGATCAACAGATGATCCATCAGAGAAATCCACCTTCTGACACTTTAACAAATGATCAACTAGAACTCAAGTTATTATGTGTTCCTCTTACAACTGAGATCCAAAACAAGACTACAGATTTTTGCATTTTTATTTGTAATTATTTTTGAAATTCACTTGTAATAAATGAAAAAAATATAATCATCATAAAAAAATAAATCACTTGTTAGTGTTATGTATTATAATAAGACGTGACAACTTGTAACATGTCTGAAACTGAAGTTTATTTGTCCTTTCTGAAACAATCGCATCATGGAAAAAACCCATTTACAATCATTTAAATCAATTTAAAAGACACACACACACACACACACACACACACACACACGCACACGCACGCGCACGCGCACGCGCACGCACGCACACACACACACTTTTTTTCTCTACTATTAATTAGTCTAGCTTCAAATTCTCTTACATGATATTGGTGAAATTGATTGATTATTCAATATGGAAATAACTGATAATATGCATGAAGCACGTCAGATATGACAGTAAATTCTTACAATCGAAACACTTTCAAACGTGAAAACAAAGACGGATACAATCAAAAGAAGTCGGTATTATTGAAATAACACTGCGTTAAACATTCACTAAGAGTTTCCAGTTCCATCTGAATAGCTTAATATCACTGAGAGGAATTATTATGTACAGGAAAATAATGTACATCAACATGAACTACAGTGATGAAAGAATTTGCTGCTGGTTGTTTTTTTATCTCGACTCATTTATTTGATTAAAAACATAGTAAAATTAACAATATTCACAATTTGTTTGTTTTTAAATTGGAAATAACTATTGTTTATGTGAGTATATAGAAAAATGCTATTTATTGATGTAAAAAAAGCTGAATTTTCATTATAATTGGTCACATGTTCCTCTAGAAATTAATCAAATTTAAAAAAATAAATGCTCAAGAAACATTTATTATACTATTATTATTATTATTGTTATTGTTATTGTTATTATTATTATTATTATTATTATTATTATTATTATTATTATTATTATTATTATTACTATAAAACAGCTGCTTCATATATTTTACAGGTTAATTTTGTTAATGTTTTTATTGTCAATGTTGTTTCATTTAATGCATCCTTGATTTATACAATAATTCATTATTAATAAATTAGTTCAAATAAAGTAATTAAAGTATTAATAATTATCCTTATTTAATATATTTTACTAATTTTTCATTAATTTGATAATTTTATTATAATCAAAAAGTTAAAATTAAATGTTTAGTTTTTTCCAAAACAACCCAAAATGTATTAATAATTCTATAATGTGAGAATGACATTAAAATTAAATGTGGATTTTAATACTGTTATATTATGGAAGAATACAGTAAATTAAACAATGTTCTTAATTTTTTGGGAAATAACTATTGTCTATGTGAATATAGTGAATAATGCAACTTTTTCAATGCAAAGAAAAAGCTGAATATTCAGAATAATTCCTCCAGTCGTTGGTCATGTGATCCTTCAGAAATAATTTTTTAAATAATGAAATGCTCAAGAAACATTTATTTCACAATTATTATTAATAATAATAATAATAATAATAACAACAATAATAATTCTAAAAACAGCTGCTTCATATTTTTTATATTAATTTAGCTTTTTTAATGTCAATTTTGTTTCATTTAATGCATCCATGTTTAATGCATCTCTGATTTATATTTAATTTCTTTAAAAACATTCATTAAATAATTAAATTCATTTTATTTTTTAATAATAATAATAATAATAATAACAATAATAATAATAATAATAATAATAACAATAATAATAATAATAATAATAATAATAATAATAATAATAATAATAATAATAATAACAATAATAATAATAATAATGCATATTTTTATAATTGTTTTCATTAATTTGATAATTTTATAATAAAATAATTAAAATGAAATATTTAGATTTTTCCACATTTTTGGATAAAATAAACAACAACCCAATATTTCACAACAAAATAATAATAATTCTACAATGTAAGAATGACATTAAAATTAAATGTGGATTTTAACACTGTTATACACATGATCCTTCAGAAATTATTTTTTAAATTAATTTAATGCTTAAGAAACTTTTATTATTATCATCATTATTATTATTATTATTATTATTATTATTATTATTATTATTGTTATTATAATTAATAATAATAATAATAATAATAATAATAATAATAATAATAATAATAATAATAATAATAACAATAACAATAATAATAATAACAATAACAATAACAACAACAACAATAATAATAATAATAATAATAATAATAACATAATAATAATAATAATAATAATAATAATAATAATAATAATAATAATAATAATAATAATAACAAAAACAGCTGCTTCCTATCTTTACATATTAATTTTGCTATTTTTTACTGTCAGTTTTGTTTCATTTAATGCATCCTTGATTAATACAATACTAAATTTCTTTAATAAAACATTAAGGTAACACTTTACAATAAGGTTCATTAGTTAATGCAATTACTAACATGAACTAATCATGGACAACACTTGTACAGCATTTATTAATCATTATTGAACATTTACTAATGCATTATTAAAATCCAAGTCCATGCTTGTTAACATTAGTTAATGCACCGTGAGTTAACACGAACTAACAATGAATAACTGTATTTTCATTAACTAACGTTAACTAACATGAACAAATGCTGTAGTAAATGTATTGTTCGTTGTTTGTTCATGTTAGTAAATGCATTAATTAACATTAACTAATGAACCTTATTGTAAAGTGTAACCAACATTAATTAAATACATTTTATTATTTTAATAATAATAATAATAATAATAAATACTACAGAACTTTTATAACTGTCTTCATTAATTTGATAAGTTTATCAAAACTAAATATTTGGATTTTTCCACATTTTTGGATAAAATAAACAACAACCCAATATCTCACAACAAAATAATAATAATTCTACAATGTGAGAATGACATTAAATGTGGATCTTAACACTGTTATACTGTGGAAGAGGCCACTAATTAAAATTATCTTTGCATACTTTCATAAATAAATGATAAATAAATGATAAAAATGTTCATTTTCTTTGCATCAGAAAAAAAAACTCTGAATAATACGTTCATCAGACAGACTTTTTGCGAATCAAATTCTTTGGTAAATTTAAAATGTAGTGTCAAACTTGCTTTTAACATTCATTTGATTTCACAAAACCGTGATTATTTAATTACAGTACACTAAAAAATGATGCATTTGATTTACTGCACTTTATTTAAGGTAGGTGGTTCCAAACAATCTATACTGGCTGAATGTTGTTGTTTAAATTCAGCCCATATACATCGTTTGCATCCATTTACCTTTGTAAATCCAATGCATCTTTTTCTTCAGTGTATACGCATTGTACACAGACACAAGTGACTCCAGAACATTACCATCAGTGATAAACAGACAAAATAAGCAAGACAGATTCATCAAACTGACAACCAAACTTTGGAGACGTTCAGCATTTTTGCAAATGGATCTTCAGTAATACGATCAGGGATTGGAACGTTTCCACTGTCTCGGCCAATCAGATCGTCGGTTAATCATCTCAGCCAATCAATTGGTTTGTTAATCTGCTTGGCCATGCAAAAAAAACTAATTTGCATGTGCAAACCATTTTAGCAAAGACATCCTGCTTGAAAGACGCCATTAAATGTGTATTACATAACGTATAAATCAAGCTAGAGTGCGATAAAACATCATTAAATATGCAAATGAGTACTCCCTCTGCATTTTCATTGCTGGCATCAGATGAAATCTTACAATAAAGACAGAACAAAGCATAACAAATGTACAGCTGAAGTCAAAATTATAAGCCCATTGACTTCCAAATGTTTCCCAAATGATGTTGAACAGATTCAGGAAATTTTCACAGTATTTCCAATAATATTTTTTCTTCTGGAGAAAGTCTTATTGGTTTTATTTCGGCTAGAATAAAAGCAGTTTTTAATTGTTTTAAAGCCATTTTAAGGTCAATATTATTAACCCCTCTTAAGAAATATTAGTTTTGGATTGTCTCCAGAACAAACCACTGTTATAATTACCTTAATTACCCTAGTTAAGCCTTTAAATGTCACTGTAAGCTGAATACTAGTGACTTGAATAATATCTAGTCTAATATTATTTACTGTCATCATGGCAAAGAGAAAGGAAATCCGTTATTAGAGATGAGTTATTAAAACTATTATGATTAGAAATGGAGGGCTAATAATTCTGACTTCAACTGTATATAATGTATATATCATCATATTTAAATAAAAAAAACTATAAATAACACATCAGACTGACCTGCGTTTGCACATGCTCATTACGATCCCACATACACATGTTAATGCCTAAAACACACACATGAAATTATTATATCATTCACAACTCCTATATTTCTGAATGACATGTACGGTAAACATTGATATTTCTGCAGCCCCCTGACGGCCTATCAGAGGCTCTCGTTAGGAATAGCATTTATTGGTGCAATCTGATTGGATAATACAGGTTGCATTAAATTAAGTGCTTTGATTCGTGTATATAATTATTGATCAACGTAAACTAGTAGACCAGCCTTAACTCGGCATGCAGAACATAAGAGTGGTGTCGTCTTTGTGTAGTAGCATGTTTCTGAATAAAAAATAAATCATTATTAAAAAGGTAATTGCGACTGTATCTCTATGCTATATACTGTGTTATAATTCAGCTTTTTTAGGGAATCAGATGTTTAATTTTACAATTCTGACTTTTCCCTTAAAAATATGAGTATTAAATTTGCCAATTCTGACTTTCCCAACAAAAATTACAGCTTGACATTTTGCAATTGTGTCATTTTCCCTCAGAATTCCAAACTTACATGTCATAATTCTTCCGTATTTACTGCAAAATTCTGAGATTAAAGTTTACATTTCGTAATTCAGAATTTTCCCTCAGAATTCCGAGTTGAAATCTTCCAATATTGACTTTTTTTGACCACAAAATTCCAACTTTACATTTCACAATTCCGACTTTTCCTTCAGAATTCCGAGTTCACATCTTACAATTAAAACTTTTTCGTCTAAATTTTGAGTATTAAGTTTGGCAATTCTGACTTTTCCACCAAGAACTCCAGGTTGACATTTTGCAGATCTGTCATTTTCCCGCAGAATTCCATGTTTACACCCTGAAATTCCAACATTTCCCTTAAAATTCTGAGGTCAAATCTTACAATTCCAACTTTTTTACAGAAATCTGAGTGTACATTTTGAAATTTGTGTCATTTTCCCTCAGAATTCCAAACTTACATGTCATAATTCTTCTGCTTTTACTGCAAAATTCTGAGGTTAAAGTTGACATTTGGCAAATCAGAATTTTCCCCTCAGAATTCCGAGTTAAAATCTTCCAATCCTTCCAAAATTCCAGTTTTACATTTCACAATTCCGACTTTACCCTCAGAATTCCGAGTTCACATCTTACTATTCTGACTTTATCCTCAAAATTGAGTATTAAATATGGCAATTCTGACTTTTCCACCAAAAACTCCAGTTTGACATTTTTCAATTCCAAAATTTCCCTCAGAATTCCAAGTTTACAGGTCAAAATTTGTTGTCTTTTTTAAAGGAAATCTTGCAAATCTGCCTTTTTTCACCCCAATTCCAACTTTACCTTTCACAATTCTTACATTTTCCCTTACAACTCCTATTTTAAATGTAACAATTCTGACATTTTCCTCAGAATTCCGAGTTTATATGTCACAATTTGCTAACTTTTTAACAAAATTCTTGGGTTAAAGTTTAAATTTTCCCTCAGAATTCTAAACTTACATGTCATAATTCTTCCGTATTTACTGCAAAATTCTGAGATTAAAGTTTACATTTCGTAATTCAGAATTTTCCCTCAGAATTCCGAGTTGAAATCTTCCAATATTGACTTTTTTTCATCCCAAAATTCCAACTTTACATTTCACAACTCTGACTTTTCCCTCAGAATTCCGAGTTCACATCTTACAATTACATCTTTTTCGTCAAAATTTTGAGTATTAGGTTTGGCAATTCTGACTTTTCCACCAAGAACTCCAGGTTGGCACTGTCATTTTCCCACAGAATTCCGTGTTCACACCCTGAAATTCCAACATTTCCCTTAAAATTCTGAGGTCAAATCTTACAATTCCGACTTTTTTACAGAAATCTGAGAGTACATTTTGAAATTTGTGTCATTTTCCCTCAGAATTCCAAACTTACATGTCATAATTCTTCTGCTTTTACTGCAAAATACTAAGGTTAAAGTTGACATTTCGCAAATCACAATTTTCCCCTCAGAATTCCAAACTTACATGTCATAATTCTTCTGCTTTTACTGCAAAATTCTGAGGTTAAAGTTGACATTTCGCTAATCAGAATTTTCCCCTCAGAATTCCAAGTTGAAATCTTCCAATCCTTCCAAAATTCCAATTTTACATTTCACAATTCCGACTTTAACCTTAGAATTCTGAGTTCACATCATACAATTCTGACTTTATCCTCAAACTTTTCCACCCTTTCCACTTTTCCTTTTCCACCAAAAACTCCAGTTTGACATTTTTTTAATTCCAAAATTTCCCTCAGAATTCTGAGTTTATATCTTACAATTCTAACATTTTGTAGAGAAATCTGAGTTTACATTTTGCAATTCTGTCCTTTTTCCATCCAAATTCCAAGTTTACACGTCACAATTTGTTGTCTTTTTTAAAGGAAATCTTGCAAATATGCCTTTTTTCACCCCGCAATTCCAACTTTACATTTCACAATTCTTACATTTTCCCTTACAACTCCTATTTTAAATGTAACAATTCTGACATTTTCCTCAGAATTCCGAGTTTACATGTCACAATTTGCTAGCTTTTTCAGCAAAATTCTTGGGTTTAAGTTTACATTTTCCCTCAGAAATCCAAACTTACATGTCATAATTCTTCCGTATTTACTGCAAAATTCTGAGATTAAAGTTTACATTTCGTAATTCAGAATTTTCCCTCAGAATTCCGAGTTGAAATCTTCCAATATTGACTTTTTTTCATCACAAAATTCCAACTTTACATTTCACAACTCTGACTTTTCCCTCAAAATTCCGAGTTCACATCTTACAATTACATATTTTTCGTCTAAATTTTGAGTATTAGGTTTGGCAATTCTGACTTTTCCACCAAGAACTCCAGGTTGACATTTTGCACATTTGCACTGTCATTTTCCTACAGAATTCCGTGTTCACACCCTGAAATTCCAACATTTCCCTTAAAATTCTGAGGTCAAATCTTACAATTCCAACTTTTTTACAGAAATCTGAGTGTACATTTGGAAATTTGTGTCATTTTCCCCTTAGAATTCCAAACTTACATGTCATAATTCTTCTGCTTTTACTGCAAAATTCTGAGGTTAAAGTTGACATTTGGCAAATCAGAATTTTCCCATCAGAATTCCACGTTGAAATCTTCCAATCCTTCCAAAGTTCCAGATTTACATTTCACAATTCCGACTTTACCCTCAGAATTCTGAGTTCACATCTTACAATTCTGACTTTATCCTCAAAATTAAGTATTAAATATGGCAATTCTGACTTTTCCACCAAAAACTCCAGTTTGACATTTTTCAATTTCAAAATTTCCCTCAGAATTCCAAGTTTACAGGTCAAAATTTGTTGTCTTGTTAGAAGGACATCTTGCAAATCTGCCTTTTAACACCCATCCTACTTTAAATCTAACAATTCTGACATTTTCCTCAGAATTCCGAGTTTATGTCACAATTTGCTAGCTTTTTTAGCAAAATTCTTGGGTAAAAGTTTGCATTTTCCCTCAGAATTCCAAACTTACATGTCATAATTCTTCCGTATTTACTGCAAAATTCTGAGATTAAAGTTTACATTTCGTAATTCAGAATTTTCCCTCGGAATTCCGAGTTGAAATCTTCCAATATTGACTTTTTTTGACCACAAAATTCCAACTTTACATTTCACAATTCTGACTTTTCCTTCAGAATTCCAAGTTCACATCTTACAATTACATCTTTTGCGTCTAAATTTTGAGTATTAGGTTTGGCAATTCTGTTTTTTCCACCAAGAACTCCAGGCTGACATTTTGCAGATCTGTCATTTTCCCACAGAATTCCGTGTTCACACCCTGAAATGCCAACATTTCCCTTAAAATTCTGAGGTCAAATCTTACAATTCCGACTTTTTTACAGAAATCTGAGTGTACATTTGGAAATTTGTGTCATTTTCCCTCAGAATTCCAAACTTACATGTCATAATTCTTCCGTATTTACTGCAAAATTCTGAGATTAAAGTTTACATTTCGTAATTCAGAATTTTCCCTCAGAATTCCGAGTTGAAATCTTCCAATATTGACTTTTTTTCATCCCAAAATTCCAACTTTACATTTCACAACTCTGACTTTTCCCTCAAAATTCCGAGTTCACATCTTACAATTACATCTTTTTCGTCAAAATTTTGAGTATTAGGTTTGGCAATTCTGACTTTTCCACCAAGAACTCCAGGTTGACATTTTGCACATTTGCACTGTCATTTTCCCGCAGAATTCCGTGTTCACACCCTGAAATTCCAACATTTGCTTTAAAATTCTGAGGTCAAATCTTACAATTCCTACATTTTTACAGAAATCTGAGTGTACATTTGGAAATTTGTGTCTTTTTCCCTCAGAATTCCAATTTTACATGTCATAATTCTTCTGCTTTTACTGCAAAATTCTGAGGTTAAAGTTGACATTTCGCTAATCAGAATTTTCCCCTCAGAATTCCGAGTTCACATCTTACAATTCTGACTTTATCCTCAAAATTGAGTATTAAATATGGCAAATCTGACTTTTCCACCAAAAACTCCAGTTTGACATTTTTCAATTCCAAAATTTCCCTCAGAATTCCAAGTTTACACATCAAAATTTGATGTCTTGTTAGAAGGACATCTTGCAGATCTGCCTTTTAACACCCATCCTACTTTAAATCTAACAATTCTGACATTTTCCTCAGAATTCCGAGTTTATGTCACAATTTGCTAGCTTTTTCAGCAAAATTCTTGGGTAAAAGTTTGCATTTTCCCTCAGAATTCCAAACTTACATGTCATAATTCTTCCGTATTTACTGCAAAATTCTGAGATTTTCCCTCAGAATTCCGAGTTGAAATCTTCCAATATTGACTTTTTTTCATCACAAAATTCCAACTTTACATTTCACAACTCTGACTTTTCCCTCAAAATTCCGAGTTCACATCTTACAATTACATCTTTTTCGTCAAAATTTTGAGTATTAGGTTTGGCAATTCTGACTTTTCCACCAAGAACTCCAGGCTGACATTTTGCACATTTGCACTGTCATTTTCCCGCAGAATTCCGTGTTCACACCCTGAAATTCCAACATTTCCCTTAAAATTCTGAGGTCAAATCTTACAATTCCGACTTTTTTACAGAAATCTGAGTGTATATTTTGAAATTTGTGTCATTTTCCCCTTAGGATTCCAAACTTACATGTCATAATTCTTCTGCTTTTACTGCAAAATACTGAGGTTAAAGTTGACATTTCGCTAATCAGAATTTTCCCCTCAGAATTCCAAGTTGAAATCTTCCAATCCTTCCAAAATTCCAATTTTTCATTTCACAATTCCGACTTTACCCTCAGAATTCCGAGTTCACATCTTACAATTCTGACTTTATCATCAAACTTGAGTATTAAATATGGCAATTCTGACTTTTCCACCAAAAACTCCAGTTTGACATTTTTCAATTCCAAAATTTCCCTCAGAATTCCAAGTTTACACGTCACAATTTGTTGTCTTTTTAAAAGGAAATCTTGCAAATCTGCCTTTTAACACCCATCCTATTTTAAATCTAACAATTATGACATTTTCCTCAGAATTCCGAGTTTACATGTCACAATTTGCTAGCTTTTTAAAAGGAAATCTTGCAAATCTGCCTTTTTTCACCCATCCTATTTTAAATCTAACAATTATGACATTTTCCTCAGAATTCCGAGTTTACATGTCACAATTTGCTAGCTTTTTCAGCAAAATTCTTGGGTTAAAGTTTACATTTCCCACAGAATTCCGAATGCACATCAACTTTTCCCTTAGAAATCCTAGTTTAAATCTTACAAGTCTAATCAGTTTCCCCCACAATTCGGAGTTCACATCTGACAATTCCGACTTTGGTATTTTGACTTTTCCAAATTCAAGTTTTGCAATTCCGGCTTTCACTTAGAAAGTTCACCGCGTTCACATCTTACAATTCTTACTTCCCTTACAATTCTTTCATGTCACAATTTTTTCAGCAAAATTCTGAGTTTACAGTTTATATCTACAATTCTGACTTTTCCCTCAGAATTCAGAGTAAAATTTTTTGCACCAGCATTTTTCCCACCAAAAATTCCTTATTTACATTTCACAATTGTGTGATTTTCCCTCAGATTTCCAACTTTACATGTCAAAATTCTCTGTTACTGCAAAACTCTGAGGTTAAAGTTTACATTTTTTAATGCAGAATTTTGCAATTCCCAATTTTCCCTTATAATTCCTTGTTTAAATCTCACAATTCTGACTTTTCCCTCAGAATTCCAACTTTACATTTCACAATTTTAACTTTCCCTTTTAGAATTCCAAATGCACATAGAATTCCAAGGGAAAATTCAGAATTCTGAGTTCACATCTTACAATGCCAACTTTTACATGAGAATTTTGAGTTTTGCAATTCTGACTTTCCCCCCAAAATTCAAATGCTATATTATACAATTCTGTAATTTTCCCTGAGAATTCCGAGTTCCCATCATTTAATTCAGAATTTTCCTCAGAATTTAGAGTTTAAGTTTTGCAATTCTGATTTCCACCCAAGTATTCCAATTTTATGTCACTATTGCTAGCTTTTTCTGCAAAATTCTGAGATTAAAGTTTACATTTCGCAATTCAGAATTTGCTCTCAGAATTCCAAGATGAAATCTTGTAATTTTAACTTTGACCCAAAATTCCAACTTTATGTAAAATCTTAAAATTCTGACATTTATTTTACAACTTACAACTTTACTTTACAACTGTACATGTCATAATTCTGACTTTTCCTGCAAAATTCAGATTGTAAAGTTGAAATCTTGCAATATTGACTTTTTTCACCCCAAAATTCTACAATTCTGACTTTTTTTATTCTTAGTTTTCTTAGAATTCTTAGCTTAAATCTCACAATTCTGACATTTGCCTCAGAATTTCGAGTTCACGTCTTACAATTCAGACTTTTCCCTCAAAATTATGAGTTTTAATTTTGCAATTCTGGCTTTCCCTCCAGAATTTTCACTTAGAAATCTGCCTTCACATCTTTCCCACCAAAAATTCCAACTTTACATTTCACAATTCTGTCATTTTAAATCTTGCAATTCAGATTTCCCCCCCTAAAATCCAACTTTACATTTTACACAATTTATTTTGCTCACAATTCAGATTTTTTCTGCACAATTCTGAGGTAAAAGTTTCAGAATTTCCCCTCACAATTCCAAATTCACACATTGCAATTCCAAATTTTCCCTTATAATTCCTTGTTTAAATCTGACAATTCTGACTTTTCCCTCAGAATTCCAACTTTACATTTCACAATTTTAACTTTTCCCTTTTAGAATTCCAAATGCACATCAAATTCTGACTTTTCCCTTGGAATTCTGAGTTCACATCTTACAATGCCAACTTTTACATTAGAATTTTGAGTTCAAATTTTGCAATTCTGACTTTCCCCCCCAAAATTCAAATGCTAAATTATACAATTCTGTAATTTTCCTTGAGAATTCCGAGTTCACATCATATAATTCAGAATTTTCCTCAGAATTTAGAGTTTAAGTTTTGCAATTCTTATTTCCACCCAAGAATTCCAATTTTATGTCACTATTGCTAGCTTTTTCTGCAAAATTCTGAGATTAAAGTTTACATTTCGCAATTCAGAATTTGCTCTCAGAATTCCAAGATGAAATCAAGATGACTTTTTCACCCCAAAATTCCAACTTTATGTAAAATCTTAAAATTCTGACATTTATTTTACAACTTACAACTTTACTTTACAACTGTACATGTCATAATTCTGACTTTTCCTGCAAAATTTAGATTGTAAAGTTGCAATATTGACTTTTTTCACCCCAAAATTCTACAATTCTGACTTTTTTATTCTTAGTTTTCTTAGAATTCTTAGCTTAAATCTCACAATTCTGACATTTGCCTCAGAATTTCGAGTTCACGTCTTACAATTCAGACTTTTCCCTCAAAATTATGAGTTTTAATTTTGCAATTCTGGCTTTCCCTCCAGAATTTTCACTTAGAAATCTGCCTTCACATCTTTCCCACCAAAAATTCCAACTTTACATTTCACAATTCTGTCATTTTAAATCTTGCAATTCAGATTTCCCCCCCTAAAATCCAACTTTACATTTTACACAATTTATTTTGCTCAGAAGTCTGAGTTCCCATCCCGAATGATGAACTTTCCCAAAAATTTCTGTTTACATTTTAACATTTTAACGATTTTTTCCCTCTTAATTCTGAGCAGACATCTTTTCATTCTGATTTGTTTGTTTTTTTGTTGTTGCAATTGTGACTTTTTCTCTTTAAATTCAGACTCTTTTACAATTGTGAGTTCATGTTAAGTTTACACCATGTAGTTCAGTTTTAAATATATATAAAAACTGCCCAAAGTGTGTGATATAAACTCACAACTGGAAAAAAAAGTCAAAATTCTGAGTCAAAAAAGATGCAATTACCTTTTTAAGCAAACACGCTTCCATATGGTTGTCCTCCGTGACTATATACAAAACTATATATTTCTGTGTGAGTGGTGTTTACGTGCAGGAGTCTCAACCACTGCGATCTGGTCACTGGAGATTTTGCGGTTGCTAGGCTGTCGATGTTGGTTGCTAGGTGGTGACGTACTCGAGTTCACCTCAACTCTTGGTCTCTAGATATATAAACCTTCCCAGTGATATGAAATATTTTCTTGTATGTGCATTACATTCAATAACATTTGCATTATATTCTGATTATACTGTAACATGATGCTATTTTGATAAATTGCATTGATAAAAGTTGACCAAACCCATTGGAAACACTTTAGAGTAACGATCCACAATGCTCATTTCAACACTGACTAAAAATGATTGTAGGATCAAATGTTGTATCTGTTAACAATAATTAATGCAGCGTCAACCAACATTAAGAATTGTTAATAATACACTGCAAGTTTTGTCTTGTTTCTAGTCCAAATATCTTGAAATTCTTAAATCAAGAAGCATTTAAGTCAAAATTAAGTGAGAAACAAGCTAAATAATCTGCAAATGAGGAAAGCTAAATAGTCTTATGCCAAAATGAAAAACATGATTGTTTAACTTAAACCACTGGCAGATTATTCTGCTTGTTTTAAGGGAAAACTCACATAATTTTGACGTAAATCAAGACAATATTTCTTGGTTGTGTAGAAAATGCTTCTCGATTTAAGAGTTTTGAGATATTTAGATTAGTAACAAGCATTGTACTGTAATATATATATAAAATTAGATCAGATAACTCTCAGTTTTAATGCATTTAGGAGGATTTATTAGTTATGCCTCATTCACACTAACAGCGGCTCTGTAGCTGCCTGTCGCTCTGGGTGGTGACATGCTGCAAACGCAGGTCTGTGTAGATCTACAGCTCGGAGAAAACAACCGGGCTCTGAGCGAGCTGAGAGAGGATCACAAGAGCTCTACTGGTGCTCCCATTGGCTGTTGCTAAAGAGAGTCGCTCTTCATTTGCATAAAGTTGAAGGACTCTCAACTTTGTCATGTCGCTCGACATGCCTACCTGGTCACCAACGATTGCTGGTGGTCACATAGACGGAGGTCGCCGAAAGTCGCTCGCTCACTCATAGTGTGAATGAGGCTTTGTGGGTTTGACTAAAATGTTACCATTTGAGTTATTCTGTAAATGACAATTAGTCAACATAACAATGTTTTATAAGTGAAAATAATAAACGGTTTCATTTGTTGTGATTGAACATTAGGGTTGTTTCACTAAATATCAATTAACTGGCTCTTCTGCAGTTCAAAAGTGACTATAAACCTTATTTTATGCCAAATAAAAAGCTCATTAAATATTCATTCATTTTAATTTGGCTTAGTCCCTGATTTATCAGAGGTCACCGCAGCGGAATGAACCGCCAAATATTCCAGCATATGTTTTACGCAGTGGATGACTTCCAGCCACAACCCAGTACTGGGAAACACCCATACACACTCATTCAAACCCACACACACACACTAATACACTACGGCCAATTTAGTTAATCAATTCCCCTAAAGCGCATGTGTTTGGACTGTGGGGAAAACCGGAGCACCCGGAGGAAACCCATGCCAACATGGGGAGAACATGCAAACTCCACACAGAAATGCCAACTGACCCAGCCGGGACTCAAACCAACGACCTTCTTGCTGTGTAGTTTACAGAATAAAACTAAAGTAACATTTTATTTATATAGATTACTGTAAATCAAAAACCCAAAGAAACTAAGAATTATCAAGTGATGTCTTTATTATATATATATATGTGTGTGTGTGTGTGTGTGTGTGTGTGTGTGTGTATGTATATATATATATATATATATATATGTGTGTGTGTGTGTGTGTGTGTGTGTGTGTGTGTGTATGTATATATATATATATATATATATATATATATATATGTGTGTGTGTGTGTGTGTGTGTGTGTGTATTTATATATATATATATATATATATATATATATATATATATATATATATATATATATATATATATATATATATATATATATATATGTGTGTGTGTGGGTGTGGGTGTGTGTGTATGTATATATATATATATATATATATACACATACAGTGCTCAGCATAATTGAGTCCAGCCCGCTTTGAAAATGAAAATTTTTCTCCATTTCTCAGTGAATATAGGTAATGTATTATATTGCATTTAAACAAAACAGATATATTAAACAGATATATTTATTAAAATAATATTTTAGTCACCAAACAGATTTAGAAATCAAAAGGTAATGCAATTAAATTCAAGCAAAACATTGCAAAAATAAATTATAACTTACAAAATTTCAAATTCATTTTTCTTTTTTTGTTTCTCTTGATTTTTCCTCTTTTTTAAATTTGTATTTAATATTTTTCTATAACATATAAATTCGGCTGTACTAGTTTTTGGAGCGTTATCATAAGTTATTTTGTTATTTAAGCTCCAGATTTGGCTTCAGTACTGACTAATCCAGTGTTTCCCAACCCATTTCCTGGAGGCACACCAACAGTACATATTTTGGATGTCTCCCTTTTCTGACCCATTAACTTCAGGTGTTGGAGTCTCTTCTGATGTTATGATAAGTTGATTCAGGTGTGTTTGATTAGGGAGAGGTTGAAAATGTGTACTGTTGGTGTGCCTTCAGGAACAGGGTTGGGAAACACTGGACTAATCTAATGTATATGCTCAAATATAATATTGTATAGCTTCCTATTAAAAACATGAATTTAAAAGAGAGATTTGTGAGGGGTGTACATATATGCTGACCACTGTATATATATATATATATATATATATATATATATATATATATATATATATATATATATAAAGATATATAATTAATATTTTTTAAGAATATTTTTTTATATCTGCATATTTCAGAAAGTAATGCATCACAGTTTATATGAGCTGAATGTAAACAACCAAATGAAGATGAACATTACTACATTTCTCTTATGAACACTCTCGGGATTTAGTATGATATTGATTATGTATATGGAAAGTTGATGTATTTGCTCTTGGCGGTATAGATCTGCTGCCGATTTGATTATTATGACCGAGCAAGTACCAAGACCTGCTACTGCCAGTATATAAACAGACATGCCATCTGAGAATATACCACGCTGCTGCTGCAAACATAGCATACATGTAACCCCTGTAGCAGATCTAAACACAGGTGGAGCTGGGGTGGAGGAGGGTCTTCGAAAACACGCTGCAACTTAACAGCGTAAAATGATGTGGAGCATTTAAACTGATGAGGAGCAAGCTCATTGGCTGCAGAGGAGACAGCAACCAATGCTAAGCCATGTAATTAATGACGCAGGAGCTGATTTGGTAATCTATCAGCCTGTGTGTGCATTGAGTTTCATGGCAGAAATTTCAATTAATTCGTTCAAATTCAGCACATATGAATTGTTTGCAACCACCTACCTTAACAAAAATAGTAAACTCATTAAATCATTTTTTTTCAGTGTCGCTAATGGGACATTCGTCATCGTTTCATCGTTAAATTGAATGTTTTGTACTGGACTTTACTGTAAAGTGTGACCAACTTTCCTTTACATCACAACTCTGACATAATTAGTTCCAACACACCACTGAGCAGCTCGATGCTGATAGTTGCAGATATAAAACCACCACAAATGTCCATTAGTGCAACCGAGCAGCCCTGACCGCTGACCTTGTGACCTCTGCCCTCTGACCTTCAGGCGCAGTGGGACAGGCTGAGTTTGAGGACTCCGTCTGCGTGCATCTTGAAGAGCAGCTTGAACTCGGTGGGCAGCTGGTGCGACTCCTGCCACTTGGTGGTGAATTTGGTGCCCTTCTTGTCGTAGTAATGATACGGCAGCTCCTTGCCGGTGTTGGGGTCCCAGCCGAAGGGCCAGAATCCGTACAAATGCACCTGTTCACACAGAGACGAGGCCAGCGTGAACATCAGGATCCCCGTGCTCAGACGCTTCGGAGAAAGCTGCTTCGTTTTCCAATACCTGCACACAAAACAGCAGAGAGGTATTATCAGAAATCAGCTTTATTCACCAAGGAAGTTTGTTCTGGAGCTCAGGATACATACAGTCAGTGTTGGGGGTAACGCATTACAAGTAACATGAGCAGTGTTGGAGAGTAACTAGCTACATGGAACGGCGTTACGTAATTTAATTACAAAATAAAAGTAATAGCAGTGTTGGGCAGTAGCGTCGCTGCTACTAGCTTAACTACATTTCTCAGTAGCGTGGCGGCAGCGTTGCTACTTTATAAATCCAATAGCTTTTCAGTAGCGAAGCTATTTTTTTTACTCAAATAGCGCAGTAGCGTTAACACAAGCTACATTTACTGATCGCAGATCAATAAGTGACAGCACCAACATTCACAGAGATTTGAGGCCGGTGTCTAGCTGATGAAGGTAAATACATATGATGGCGAGAATGACGATTTCTTCTTCTTCCTGTTTTACGATGGTTGACAACAAACTTTTTGGTGCGTTACTGCCACCTCTCGCTCTGGTCAGTGACGTCGCAAATCAATCATTGGGCTGACACGAGAAACTTGCTTGATGGAAAGATGACTGCCCTGCTGAAAAAAACAGCTTAAACCAGCCTAGGCTGGTTGGCTGGTTTTAGCTGGTTGACCAGCCTGGTTTTAGAGGGGTTTTGGCCATTTCCAGGCTGGTTTCCAGCTATTTCCAGCCTGGTCTTAGCTGGTCAGGCTGGTAGTTGGTTTTAGCTGGTCATTTTCCAGTCTGACCAGCTAAAACCAGGCTGAAAATGGCTGGAAACCAACCTGGAAATGGCCAAAACCCCTCTAAACCCAGGCTGGTCAACCAGCTAAAACCAGCCAACCAGCCTAGGCTGGTTTAAGCTGTTTTTTTCAGCAGGGTGAGGGAGAGGAGTTACTGTAGTATAATATATATTGGTTATATATAGTATAATGTGTATTAGTTTACTGTAGTAAAGTCTAAAATATACTACGGTTATTACTATTATTTCATGATAATTATTAATGATACTACAATATGTAAGTTAGTGGAATTGAATGCTTATTGGTAAATATTTCCCTTTACTATACATTACTATAGTATTTTAAATGCGTAACACCTGGTTTTATTGGATTTTTTTTGCTTTTGCTGTTATTTACACTCATTTCTGTTTGGTACAATATTATTTACAGTAAATAACTGAGCTGAACTATTCTGCCTCATATGTTTCATTGACAGTTTTAGTGATCACTAAGATATGAATGATAATTTAAGTTGCTTCAATTTAAAAATGAAAAATAGCAGCTAATAGCTTAGCTCACTACATTTTTCATTTTTAAATCGAAGCAACTTAAATTATCATTCATATCTTAGTGATCACTAAAACTGTCAATGAAACATATGAGGCAGAATAGTTCAGTTCAGTTATTTACTGTAAATTATATTTGTTTTATTAAAAACAAGCTTAGATTTGCCCAGCTGTCAGGTTTTAGACCATATGGGGCACAGCATGTGTATTGGGATATAAAGTGAAAGTAAACAATGAGGAGGCTCATCTCTCACCTGTAGATGCTCTGTTTAACTGTTTTATTTCTAGTGAAGCATTCAGTTTTTACACTTACAAAGTCCGCCATGTAAATAGCAAATGCACCATGAGAGACGAGACTCTGATTGGTTTATTCTCAAAACACACCTATATCTCATTAAGAGAATAAGCTCAACCCTGTTAGACCATGCACCACGGCGCAAAGCGGACTTTTTCGTCCTTAAATAGCAAGTGGATTCTGACACGCCATTAATGCGTTCGCGCCCTGTGCTTTGGACTTTGCGCATGGATCGTCAAAATAGAGCCCTAAACTGAATACTAGTATCTTGAAGAAGATCTGTCAAATATTATGTGCTGTCATCATGAAATCAGACTAAAGACTAACGAAATCAGTTATTATGAGTTATTAAAACTATTATATTTAGAAATGTGTGTAAAATATTATTTTTATTAAACAGAAATGGGGGAGGGGGATATATAAGAAGGCTAATAATTCTGCCTTTAACTGTACAACAGATAAGAGCTTTATCTGAACCCTGAATGCTGACTGATGCTCTCATGTGTAGTTATTGGCAGTAAAGCACAGCGTTTACCCAGAAAGCCTGAGGTAACAGAGCTAATGTGTCCAGGAGAACAACAGGAGAAACGCACACAAACACACACACACAACACCAACACGTCCATGAAGGTCAGCAGATCGTGTGTGTTCGGCGGCGGCGCTCAGAGCAAGGTTAATTCAGCCAGCATCGCTAATCCAGTCCTAGCAGCGCTCACACACATTATACACACTATACGCTACACAAACACATAAACACTCATTTTATACACACTCAATACACACTGTCTCTCTACGTAAAACACACACAAAATATACACACACAAACACACATGTATATATATATATACACACACAACACCCTACACAGACACACTCTCTACACAAACACACGCTACAGTACATATACACTCACAACACTACACACACTCTACATAAACACACAACCCACACACTCTACAAGGTCTCTGGTTTGAGCCCTGGTTGGGTCAGCTGGTGTTTCTGTGTGGAGTTTGCATGTTCTCCCCGTGTTGGTGTGGGTTTCCTCCGGGTGCTCCGGTTTCCCCCACAGTCCAAACACATGCGCTATAGGGGAACTGATGAACTAAATTGGTCCTCATAGTGTATGAGTGTGTGTGTGTGTGTGTGTGTGTGTGTTTGTGTTTGTGTGTGAGAGAATGAGTGTGTATGGGTGTTTCCCAATACTGGGTTGCAGCTGGAAGCACATCCGCTGCATAATATATATGCTGGAATACTTGGTGGTTCATTCCGCTGTGGCGACCCTTGATAAATGAGGGACTAAGCCGAAGAAAAAATGAGTGAATTATTTGTTTATTGTGTTTTTCATTCTTAATTGTTGTGTAAATATTTGTTGGACCAAAATTTGTAAGTCAATGTGTTCAAAGAGCATCTTAAAAAGCAAGAAATAGCATGAGTTCTTCTCATGTGTCTACAATGAGATCCGTCTTTATTCCTCTGGTACTGTTAAAACGAGTATCTCTAATCTCCTTGAGGAGTTTGTGAGCGTCTTACATGCTTAAATCTGTCGCCACACAAGGACTCAGTTTAATGGGATTGGGACAGATTACAGGGCATTCGCTCGGTTCTGAGAATGAGGGTTAAACCGAGAAACTCCTTTCTTCGTCATGTTCACTTAAGAGTCTTCAGCTCATCAGATCATACTATAAAAGCCAGTCGCTGACGTTGAAGGAAAACCAAAAACCAGAGTGAAAATTCTTTCTCAGTTTACATCTTGCAAATCTACAGTCTACAGTTTGTATTTATGACTTTTCCTCTGTATTCTAAGCTGCAAAGCTTCCTCTGCATTCTACGTGTTGCAATTCTCACTGTTTTTTTCTGATTTTTAAGTGAGTTTACATTTTGCAATTTTGCAATTCTGCCTTTTTCTGGGAATTCCGAGTTTTTAATGTAGGAATTGTGAGTTAACATGCCACAATTGCCACTTTTTTTCTGGGAATTCTGAGTTTTTAATGTCAGAGTTGTGAGTTTACACACTGCATTTCTGACTTTCTTTCTGAGAATTCTGAGTTTTTTATGTCACAATTTTCAGTTTACATACCGCAATTCTGACTTTTTGGCGGGAATTCTGAGTTTTTAATGTCGGAATTGGGAGTTTACATACCGCAATTTCGAGATATTTTTCTAGGAATTCTGAGTTTTTAATGTCGGAAATATAAGTAAGTTTACATTGCCAGACTTTTTTCTAGGAATACTGAGTTTTTAATGTCGGAAATATAAGTAAGTTTACATTCCCAGACTTTTTTCTAGGAATTTTTAATGTCGGAAATATAAGTAAGTTTACATTCCCAGACTTTTTTCTGGGAATTCTGAGTTTTTAATGTCGCAATTGTGAGTTTACATACCACAATTTCGAGATTTTTTATGGGAATTCCGAGTTTTTAATGTCAGAATTGTGAGTTTACATGCCACAATTCTGACTTTTTTCTGGGAATTCTGAGTTTTTTATGTCACAATTGTGAGTTTACATGCCACAATTCCGACATATTTCTGGGAATTCTTAGTTTTTAATGTCGCAATTCTAAGTGACTTTACATTCTGCAATTCCGACTCTTTGTAGGAATTCTAAGTTTTTAATGTCGCAATTGGGAGTTTACATACCACAATTTCGAGATTTTTTTATGGGAATTCCGAGTTTTTAATGTCGGAAATATAAGTAAGTTTACATTCCCAGACTTTTTTTCTAGGAATTCTGAGTTTTAATGTCACAATTGTGAGTTTACATTCCACAATTCCGACATATTTCTGGGAATTCTGAGTTTTTAATGTCGCAATTGTGAGTTTACATATCACAATTCTGACTTTTTTCTGGGAATTCTGAGTTTTTTATGTCGCAATTGTGAGTTTACATACCGCAATTCTGACTTTTTGGGGGGAATTCTGAGTTTTTAATGTCGCAATTCTAAGTGACTTTACATTCTGCAATTTCGACTCTTTGTAGGAATTCTAAGCTTTTATTGTCGCAATTGGGAGTTTACATACCACAATTTCGAGATTTTTTTATGGGAATTACGAGTTTTTAATGTCGGAAATATAAGTAAGTTTACATTCCCAGACTTTTTTTCTAGGAATTCTGAGTTTTTAATGTCGGAAATATAAGTAAGTTTACATTCCCAGACTTTTTTTCTAGGAATTCTGAGTTTTTAATGTCGGAAATATAAGTAAGTTTACATTCCCAGACTTTTTTTCTAGGAATTCTGAGTTTTTAATGTCGGAAATATAAGTAAGTTTACATTCCCAGACTTTTTACTAGGAATTCTGAGTTTTTAATGTCGGAAATATAAGTAAGTTTACATTCCCAGACTTTTTTCTAGGAATTCTGAGTTTTAATGTCACAATTGTGAGTTTACATTCCACAATTCCGACATATTTCTGGGAATTCTGAGTTTTTAATGTCGCAATTGTGAGTTTACATATCACAATTCTGACTTTTTTCTGGGAATTCTGAGTTTTTTATGTCGCAATTGTGAGTTTACATACCGCAATTCTGACTTTTTGGGGGGAATTCTGAGTTTTTAATGTCGCAATTCTAAGTGACTTTACATTCTGCAATTTCGACTCTTTGTAGGAATTCTAAGCTTTTATTGTCGCAATTGGGAGTTTACATACCACAATTTCGAGATTTTTTTTATGGGAATTACGAGTTTTTAATGTCGGAAATATAAGTAAGTTTACATTCCCAGACTTTTTTCTAGGAATTCTGAGTTTTTAATGTCGGAAATATAAGTAAGTTTACATTCCCAGACTTTTTTTCTAGGAATTCTGAGTTTTTAATGTCGGAAATATAAGTAAGTTTACATTCCCAGACTTTTTTTCTAGGAATTCTGAGTTTTTAATGTCGGAAATATAAGTAAGTTTACATTCCCAGACTTTTTTCTAGGAATTCTGAGTTTTTAATGTCGGAAATATAAGTAAGTTTACATTCCCAGACTTTTTTCTGGGAATTCTGAGTTTTTAATGTCGCAATTGTGAGTTTACATACCGCAATTCTGATGTTTTTTCAAGGAATTCTGAGTTTTTAATGTCGCGATTGTGAGTTTACATTCCACAATTCTGACATTTTTCTGGGAATTCTGAGTTTTTAATGTTGTAATTCTACATGAGTTTACATTCCACAATTCTGAGATTTTTTATGGGAATTACGAGTTTTTAATGTCGGAAATCTAAGTAAGTTTACATTCCCAGACTCTTTTCCGGGAATTTTGAGTTTTTAATGTCAGAATTGTGAGCTTACATACCGCAATTCTGACTTTTTTTGGGGAATTCTGGGTTTTTATTTATGGAATTCTAAATCAGTTTATATTCAGCAATTCTGACTTTTTTTCTGTGAATTCTGAATATTTAATGTCAGAATTATTAGTGAGTTTACATTCCGCAATTATGACTTTTTTCTGGGAATTTTGAGTTTTTAATGTTGAAATTGTAAGTGAGTTTACATTCCACAAATGAATCTAACTTCAACTTTACATCTCAAAATCAAGACAATCTCTATATTCTCAAAATTTTCTCAAAATGTCTTACCTGTTGACATACTGCATGATGTTTCCCGGCCAGGCTAGCTGTACTTTCAGCTGCCCTTTGTGCTCCACAAAGAAATCGACTAGTGTTCGCGTCACTGTGGCAGACGTGTGGAAGAAAAAGGCCGGGATCCACAAGATGGCGCCGTCCAGCTTCTTCAGACTCAGAAAGAAGTTGTTCCTGTCCTGGATGGTCAGCAGGTTGTTGTAGTATTTCTCCAGAATACTGGGGTTAAAGGTGGTGAGGTTGGTCCGGCGTCCCACGTCTCGACGGAAGACTTCAGTGGGCGCGAAATTACAGCGGAAGACAAAATCGTATTTGTCGATTTCAGGACCACATCGGCTGCCAGTGAGAATCCCGCTGTTTCCCACTACAGCACAAGTGTTGTAGCGTTTGTTGAGGACGGGAGAAGCATCCGGAAGCAGAGACCTGAGGTTTTCTCCAATGGAGAAGACGTATTTGTGACTGGAGTAGTCGTAGTGCATTAACTGACCCACACGGACGCTGTTTTTGGTCAGGGTGAAGTTGTGCGGCACGTCAATATGCTGCGCGATCTCTTTACTGGAAAATAGACATAACAAGATCAACATCAGAATCAACAGAGTCAAGAATACAATAATAATTCAATTAAATTCATTAACTAATAGCTTTTAACAGTTAAAGTTATATATAAACATAGTTAACCTGCAGTTATACAGTATATAGGTCAGGGGTGTCCAAACTCGGTCCTGGAGGACCGGTGTCCTGCTGAGTTTAGCTCCAACACACTGCCAGGAGGTTTCTAGTATATCTAGTAAGGGCTTGATTAGCTGATTCAGGTGTGTTTGATTAGGGTTGGAGCTCAACTCTCCAGGACACCCCTGTAGTTTGGACACCCCTGAGATAGGTGATGTCCATGTGTACATGTTCAATGAAGTGGAGTGTACACTTGAAACTAGAATTGAATTATCTGTCTCCCTCTGCTCTGCCTAGGAAATGTCTAATTGCTTACTTCAGACTGATTGCTCAATGCTGATTGGCCTACAGTGACACAACTTCCTCGTCAGTCATCTTTGTGATGTAATGTGTATTTATATATAGCGCATTTATTGTGTATGGCCATACACCCAAAGCACTTCACAATCATGAGGGGGGTCTCTCCACACCTCCACCAGTGTGCAGCATCCAACTGGATGATGTGACGACGGCGCCAGTGCATCACCACACAACAGCTATTGGTGGAGTGGAAAGAAAGTAATAGAGCCAATTCGGTGGATGGGGATGATTGGGCAGCCATGATGGTTAAGGCCAATGGAGAGAATTTACTCTTTACGAGAAGTGCCACTGGATTTTTAATGAGCACAGAGAGTCTCATCCGAAAGACGGCGCTCACTGACAGTATAGTGTCCCCTTCACTTTACTGGGGCATTAGGACACAGGTTGAGCGCCCCCTGCTGGCCTCACTAACACCTCTTCCGACAGCAGCCTAGTTTTCTCATGTGGTCTCCCATCCAGAGACTGACCAGGCTCAGCCCTGCTTAACTTCAGAGAGTAACCCCTCTTGGGCTGAAGGGTGATATGGCTGTGACCTTGTGATCATTGTTTGGTCAGTCTTGCTTTGTGTGCATGTGTTGAAGTTTGTGACTAGTGAGATTTAAGAAGAAAATGAATAAAAAGGTAAACAAACAAACAAATAGGGCTGGGCGATTAATCGAAAAGTAATCGAAATCGACATTCAGAACCTATAATCGATTACATTTTTCCAGGTCGATTTTTTTTCCCGATTACTTTCCCCTACCGCGTGTGAAGTGACTCTGCTCCGTTACGTTACGTTATTCTACCAACATGTCGAGCATGGACAACTTAAACACTGAAAAATGCATATTTACTGTCAGCAAAAAATAACTAAAATAATCGTTTATTAACCGTAATCGAATTAAAATGTTTAATTAATCGAGATTTAGATTTTAGGCTTATTTGCCCAGCCCTACAAACAAAAACAAACAATTTTAAATGTGATAAAGATATTTTAATTAGTAATACAATTTCACAATATTAAAGTTTTACTCTATTTTTGTTTAAATAAATGTAGCCTTGAACAGCTGAGAGAAAAAAAATCTTATTTATTCCTACATGGCTTTTGCTGATTATTCAATCTACTTACTTTAAATAAGTTGAAACAACACAACTCTTAATTTATTTTGGAACAACTTAACTGTTTCATGTTCAATCCACTTGCAATATGTGTGTGTAACTCATATGTTTATTTCTGTAATGCATTGTATACTGTTGATTGGTCGACCTGAGCTCTGCATAAGCGCTCCTGTTGAACCTCCAGTTGCTGGACTCCTGCAGGTTCTCGTTGAGCGCGGTATTCAGCGATGTGAACGCAGGATCCAGAAACTTCATGGCCAGTTGGGACCTGCATGAAGAGAAGACGCACAGACAGAGGAAATGAACAGAGTTTGTGTTTCCGCTTGACAGGAAGGGACGTCCCGCTGATGGCAGCAGCTGAGAGTGCTTTAAATCAATGTGAGCCATCCAGAGCGCTGTCAGTCAGCTCGCGCCCGCGGCTCTTCATGCCCGCTCTAATTAAACAGCCGCTTTCAGACTCCACGCCTGCCCGCTTCCCAGCTCTCATTTGTTAAAGCTTGTTCCGTTTCATTAACGAAGTTATTTGAGTCTGGGTTACGGCCGCAGAGGTCAGAGCCATGTTCTGGGTTACAGACTCAGGGCTTCATTCATAGGCACAAAACAATCCATCAGGGTGCTCTGATTTATAGGGAAATTCGTACACTGGAAAATCAGCTAGTGTAGAAATGGTTTTCACTGAGAGTTTGCTAAAATTCTGAATTAATATCAAGAAATGCAAGATTAAACATGACATTTGGAAGGCAAAAACTGAAATAGTGCTTTCAGGCTAATAATTTTGACCATATATTCACTGTTTTACACAGACTCAGGGCTTTGTTCATAGGCACAAAACAGTCCATCAGGATGCTCTGATTTATGGGGAAATTGGTACACTGGAAAATCAACTAGTGTAGAAATGGTTGTCACTGAGAGTTTGCTAATATTATAAATTAATCCCAATAAACGCAGAAATAAACATGACATTTTGAAGGCAAAAAACTCAAATAGTGCTTTCAGGCTAATAATAAATAATTTTGACCATATTTTCACTCTTTTACAGAGACTCACAGCTTTGTTCAAAGGCTTCAAACAATAAAACAGGATGCTCTGATTTATCAGAAAAATGAGTACACTAGAAAATCAACTAGTGTAGAAATGGTTGTCACTGAGAGTTTGCTAAAATTCTGGATTAATACCAAGAAAAGCAAGATTAAACATGACTTTTTGAAGGCAAAACATTGAAATAGCTTTTTTCTTGTTGTTTAATAATAATTTCAGATTATTTCAGATACTTTTTCAGATACTTTTTTACACCAATTTACATCAATTTATTAAACAATTGTTGTGTAAATTTTGCATTAAAATTTAACAATGACGAATAAATTCCATCGAAATTATTTTACCTAGACTTCTAAAAAAAGTAGTTTAGAAACAATAAAAAAACTTTAACTAAAATTAAATTACTTATTTAACTAAAATTAAATAATACTTTACATTAATTATATACATGAATTTAATTTTGAAGACTAAATAATTGCTCTTATAAAAACACAGACTCACTGCTTTTTTCATATGCACATAACAATCTATCAGGATGCTCTGATTTATAGGGAAATTGGTACACTGGAAAATCAGCTAGTGTAGAAATGGTTTTCACTGAGAGTTTGCTAAAATTCAGAATTAATATCAAGAAATGCAAGATTAAACATGACTTTAGGAAGGCAAAAACTGAAATAGTGCTTTCAGGCTAATAATTTTGACCATATATTCACTGTTTTACACAGACTCAGGGCTTTGTTCATAGGCACAAAACAGTCCATCAGGATGCTCTGATTTATGGGGAAATTGGTACACTGGAAAATCAACTAGTGTAGAAATGGTTGTCACTGAGAGTTTGCTAATATTATAAATTAATCCCAATAAACGCAGAAATAAACATGACATTTTGAAGGCAAAAAACTCAAATAGTGCTTTCAGGCTAATAATAAATAATTTTGACCATATTTTCACTCTTTTACAGAGACTCACAGCTTTGTTCAAAGGCTTCAAACAATAAAACAGGATGCTCTGATTTATCAGAAAAATGAGTACACTAGAAAATCAACTAGTGTAGAAATGGTTGTCACTGAGAGTTTGCTAAAATTCTGGATTAATACCAAGAAAAGCAAGATTAAACATGACTTTTTGAAGGCAAAACATTGAAATAGCTTTTTTCTTGTTGTTTAATAATAATTTCAGATTATTTCAGATACTTTTTCAGATACTTTTTTACACCAATTTACATCAATTTATTAAACAATTGTTGTGTAAATTTTGCATTAAAATTTAACAATGACGAATAAATTCCATCGAAATTATTTTACCTAGACTTCTAAAAAAAGTAGTTTAGAAACAATAAAAAAACTTTAACTAAAATTAAATTACTTATTTAACTAAAATTAAATAATACTTTACATTAATTATATACATGAATTTAATTTTGAAGACTAAATAATTGCTCTTATAAAAACACAGACTCACTGCTTTTTTCATATGCACATAACAATCTATCAGGATGCTCTGATTTATAGGGAAATTGGTACACTGGAAAATCAGCTAGTGTAGAAATGGTTTTCACTGAGAGTTTGCTAAAATTCAGAATTAATATCAAGAAATGCAAGATTAAACATGACTTTAGGAAGGCAAAAACTGAAATAGTGCTTTCAGGCTAATAATTTTGACCATATATTCACTGTTTTACACAGACTCAGGGCTTTGTTCATAGGCACAAAACAGTCCATCAGGATGCTCTGATTTATGGGGAAATTGGTACACTGGAAAATCAACTAGTGTAGAAATGGTTGTCACTGAGAGTTTGCTAATATTATAAATTAATCCCAATAAACGCAGAAATAAACATGACATTTTGAAGGCAAAAAACTCAAATAGTGCTTTCAGGCTAATAATAAATAATTTTGACCATATTTTCACTCTTTTACAGAGACTCACAGCTTTGTTCAAAGGCTTCAAACAATAAAACAGGATGCTCTGATTTATCAGAAAAATGAGTACACTAGAAAATCAACTAGTGTAGAAATGGTTGTCACTGAGAGTTTGCTAAAATTCTGGATTAATACCAAGAAAAGCAAGATTAAACATGACTTTTTGAAGGCAAAACATTGAAATAGCTTTTTTCTTGTTGTTTAATAATAATTTATTTTATTTCAGATACTTTTTTACACCAATTTACATCAATTTATTAAACAATTGTTGTGTAAATTTTGCATTAAAATTTAACAATGACGAATAAATTCCATCGAAATTATTTTACCTAGACTTCTAAAAAAAGTAGTTTAGAAACAATAAAAAAACTTTAACTAAAATTAAATTACTTATTTAACTAAAATTAAATAATACTTTACATTAATTATATACATGAATTTAATTTTGAAGACTAAATAATTGCTCTTATAAAAACACAGACTCACTGCTTTTTTCATATGCACATAACAATCTATCAGGATGCTCTGATTTATAGGGAAATTGGTACACTGGAAAATCAGCTAGTGTAGAAATGGTTTTCACTGAGAGTTTGCTAAAATTCAGAATTAATATCAAGAAATGCAAGATTAAACATGACTTTAGGAAGGCAAAAACTGAAATAGTGCTTTCAGGCTAATAATTTTGACCATATATTCACTGTTTTACACAGACTCAGGGCTTTGTTCATAGGCACAAAACAGTCCATCAGGATGCTCTGATTTATGGGGAAATTGGTACACTGGAAAATCAACTAGTGTAGAAATGGTTGTCACTGAGAGTTTGCTAATATTATAAATTAATCCCAATAAACGCAGGAATAAACATGACATTTTGAAGGCAAAAACTCAAATAGTGCTTTCAGGCAAATTATAAATAATTTTGACCATATATTCACTCTTTTACACAGACTCACGGCTTTATTCAAAGGCTTCAAACAATCCAACAGGATGCTCTGATTTATCGTGAAAATTAGTACACTGGAAAATCAACTAGTGTAGAAATGGTTTCACTGAGAGTTTGCTAAAATTCTGGATTAATACCAAGAAACGCAAGAATAAACATGAAATTTTGAAGGCAAAACATTGAAATAGCTTTTTTCTTGTTGTTTAATAATCATTTATTTTATTTCAGATACTTTTTACACCAGTTTACACCAATTTACATCAATTTATTTAACAATTGTGTAAATTTTGCATTAAAATTTAACAATGACGAATAAATTCCATCGAAATTATTTTACCTAGACTTCTAAAAAAAGTAGTTTAGAAACAATAAAAAAACTGATAAAATTAAATAATACTTTACATTAATTATATACATGAATTTAATTTTGAAGACTAAACAATTGCTCTTATAAAAACACAGACTCACTGCTTTTTTCATATGCACATAAGAATCTATTAGGATGCTCTGATTTATGGGGAAATTGGTACACTGGAAAATCAACTAGTGTAGAAATGGTTTTCACTGAGAGTTTGCTAAAATTCTGGATTAATACCAAGAAACACAAGATTAAACATGACTTTTGGAAGGCAAAAACTGAAATAGTGCTTTCAGGCTAAGAATTTATTATTTTGATCATATATTCACTGTTTTACACAGACTCAGGGCTTTGTTCATAGGCACAAAACAATCCATCAGGATGCTCTGATTTATGGGGAAATTGGTACACTGGAAAATCAGCTAGTGTAGAAATGGTTTTCACTGAGAGTTTGATAAACTTCTGAATTAATACCAAGAAAAGCAAGATTAAATGACATTTTGAAGGCAAAAAATAAAGGTGAAAAAAGGTGAAATAGTGCTTTCAGGCTAATAGTTTAGAATTTTGACCATATATTCACTGTTTTACACAAACTTGTGGTTTTTTTATAATCTTCAAATAATCTGTCAGGATGTTCTGATTTATGGGCAAACTGGTACACTGGAAAATCAACTAGTGTAGAAATCGTTTCACTGAGAGCTTGCTAAAATTCTGAATTAATGCCAAGAAACGCAAGAATAAACATGATATTTTGAAGGCAAAAACTGAAATAGTGCTTTCAGGCTAATAATTTACAATTTTGACCATATATTCACTCTTTTACACAGACTACCAGCGTCGTTCAAAGGCTTTAAATAATCTATCAGGATGCTCTGATTTATGGGCAAATTGGGACACTGGAAAATCAACTAGTGTAGAAATGGTTTTCACTGAGAGTTTGTTAAAATTCAGAATTAATATCAAGAGACGCAAGATTAAACATGACATTTGGAAGGCAAAAACTGAAATAGTGCTTTCAGGCTAATAATGTACAATTTTGACCATATATTCACTGTTTTACACAGACTAAGGGCTTTGTTCATAGGCACAAAACAATCCATCAGGATGCTCTGATTTGTGGGGAAATTGGTACACTGGAAAATCAACTAGTGTAGAAATGGTTTTCACTGAGAGTTTGCTAATATTATAAATTAATCCCAATAAACGGAGGAATAAACATGAAATTTTAAACACTCAAATAGTGGGTTTTTTTGTCCTAAAAACCTATTTTTATTTAATATACTTTTAAACCAATTTAAATCAATTTAAAGCTCTTTTTTAGTTAAAACAATTGCAGAAATGTGTCAATTTTATTAACAATTTAGCGTTAGCATTTAACACTGAGCAATACATTCTGCTGAAATCGTTTTACCAAGACAAAGTTGTTTAGAAACCATTTAAAACACTTAAAAATAATATCTTACATAGCATAAGTAATAGTATTAAAACTGTACAGGATATATACACATGAAAACATGAAGACAAAATTGTTGCTCTTATAAAGGTGCAGACTCAGGGCTTCATTCACTGGACAAAACAATCCAAAAGTTATTAATAACTAATAAAGTTATGGTAACTAATAACATTTAATAACATTTTCCAAATTTGACTGTAATGCAATAATGTGCACCTTTTGTAAAGCTACTATATTTATTATGAAAGTGCTACACAAATAAACTTGAATTAAACTACCTCCACAAGCCTCTGCTACTGTATTCACTGACTCAACCTCTTCAGATCTGCTGGTTTTGGCCTGTTGTCTCTTCACTGGCTGGATTTCAGATGACTCACAGTTATGAAGGCGAATAATAATAACATACAGTCATCATATCTCCTGCTCTGTAACCTTGACTGTGGTGAATGTGTCTGATTACTGACAGAAATGAAGCTGCCAGAGACGTAAATCAGGACCAAGGACAGCGATCAGAGCAGCTCCATCCTTCACTGTACACCACAGTACATACAGTATCACGTGCACACTCTCTCTTGCTCTCTCTCTCTTTAAATCACAATACAGTTGAAGACTTTTTAATTATTTTTTAAGTATTTTCCTTTTCTTTAAGCATAATCGATTCAACTAATTCTTCATAATTATTTTATTTTGTTTTTGTCATGATGACAGTACATCATATTTTCCTGGCTATTCTGCAAGATACTAGTATTCAGCTTAACATGCAATTTAAAGGCTTAAAGGTGCAGCACGTGACTGTCTTCAAAACATTGTTTGTTGTGCTGGTTAAAAGTCTCTTCACATTTCAATAGTAATGATTAAAGTCAATGATCTAAATGTGTTTATATATATATTTTTATATTCTGGATAAGGCATAAGACTAAAAAATGTTCATCCAATTACAATTTGTCAGGTTGATAATTCCCATAATTCTAAAAAGCAGCCCAAACTTTGTCAACAAATGCAGATTTGTACATCGACGCTGGAGTAAGGACGACACCAAGGCTGAAGTGTTTCTGTTAGACAGGTCATGTTCTGTGTTTAAACTATTTCAGTCACGCAGAGCTGATGTAGATTGTGTTGTTATGAATGGGTTATATGCACAGAAGTGTTGTTTAGCCACTGAAATCTCCCTATGAAAGATTGATGCGACTATTTTCAGTTTTATAAGCATCGGATGGACCCCCTTTTGCCTTCAGAACTGCCTTAATTCAACAAGCTACTGGAAATATTCCTCAGAGATTTTGCTCCATATTGACATGATAGCATCACACAGTTGCTGCAGATTTCCGTTCCACCACATCCCAAAGGTGCTCTATTGGATTGAGCTCTGGTGACTGTGGAGGCCATTTGAGTACAGTGAACTCATTGTCATGTTCAAGAAACCAGTCTGAGATGATTCACGCTTTCTGACATGGTGCGTTATCCTGCTGGAAGTAGCCATCAGAAGATGGAGACACTGTGGTCATAAAGGGATGGACATGGTCAGCAACAATACTAAGGTAGGCTGTGGCGTTGACACAATGCTCAATTGGTACTAATGGACCCAAAGTGTGCCAAGAAAATCTCCCCCGCACCATTACACCACCACCACCAGCCTGAACCGCTGATACAAGGCAGGATGGATCCATGCTTTCATGTTGTTGATGCCAAATTCTGAGCCGACCATCCTAATGTGGCAGCAGAAATGGAGACTCATCAGACCAGGCAACGTTTCTCCAATCTTCTATTGTCCAGTTTTGGTGAGCCTGTGTGAATTGTAGCCTCAGTTTCCTGTTCTTAGCTGACAGGAGCGGCACCCGGTGTGGTCTTCTGCTGCTGTAGCCCATCCACCTCAAGGTTGGACGTGTTGTGTGTTCAGAGATGCTCTTCTGCAGACCTCGGTTGTAACGACTGCTTATTAGAGTTACTGTTGCCTTTCTATCAGCTGGAACCAGTCTGGCCATTTTCCTCTGACCTCTGGCATCAACAAGGCATTTGCGCCCACAGAACTGCTGCTCACTGGATATTTTCTGTTTCAGACCATTCTCTGTAAACCCTAGACATGGTTGTGCGTGAAAATCCCAGTAGATCAGCAGTCTCTGAAATACTCAGACCAGCCGGTCTGGAATCAACAACCATGCCACGTTCAAAATCACTTGAATCCCCTTTCTTCCCCATTCTGATGCTCGCTTTGAACTGCAGCAGATTATCTTGACCATGTCTACATGCCTAAATGCATTGAGTTGTTGCCACGTGATTGGCTGATTAGAAATTTGCATAATAAACAGTTGAACAGGTGTACCTAATAAAGTGGCCGGTTAGTGTATATTAATTATATGAATGCAGTCAGCTGCACTACAAAACTTTTCATTGAATTTACTATTTTCTTTTCGGCTAAGTGGTTGCAAATACTGTATATGTGCTGAATTTAAACAAACTAAATTCAGTAATGTAACTTAAATTCTTTATTTAAACTCATCCCATATAAATAGTTTGCAACAAAAAAAGTAAATCCAATGAATCATTTTCCAGTGCATGCTCAGAAATCATTACTCTGCGAAATATGAGAATGTAGGTTAGCCCATGATGATGATGAGGATCCAGGACTGAACTGCGCATGCGCGTTGAGCATCATGACAGAAGGACAAGAGGCCTTTCCAAAAAAAATGTAATCATATTAATCCGCATGTAGCTTACATCAGCACACTAACACAACACAAACGTCCTCTTTTTTGATGCACACACACTCAAGCACAAAAACGAGTGTGGGCGAGAGTGTGTGTGATAAACAGACTCACCGAAATCCCGCGTGGAACATGTACATCCGCGGGCCGCCGGCGTTGGCGTATTTCGGGGCGGTGAAGATGAAGTCCTTCTTGATGGACACGTAGCTGATCAATGACAAAATTAATAAAGCAACGCTGAACATCACCAGCCCCAAAACACTGACCACCCGAACCATCTCAGCCCAGAAGAATCAAGCCGCGATCACACACGGACAGCCAGCATGATGGTGGAAACCCGCATCCTTTCAGATGAAGATGATGATGATGATCTGTGTTTCTCCTGAGCTGCAGGACCGGCCATGCGGATCTCCGTCTGCTCCGCCGTAAACATCAGAAACACCGGCGAGATTTAAAGGAGACCCGGTGCTGCTCAGGGGGAACCGAGGAGTAAACAACCGACTGCAGCAGACGGAGGAGATTCACGGACAATGAAGGGTTACACGGATTATCCCGATCCCACACACACACACTCTCACACACACAGTCACTCGCTCGCGCAGCTATCTTTATGGGGACTCTCCATAGACGTAATGGTTTTTTTAATGTATTGATTGTATATTCTTTCTTCAACCCATAAACCAGGAAATAATTTGCAGTTTTGCATATTTTAAATACTTAAATCTGTCTAATTTATGAGCTGTTTTCCTTATGGGGACCAAAAAAAAAAAAAACTCCAAATTTACTTGTGTTGTTCATTTGGTATCATTTGGTCCCTACGACCATTGAGAACATGGTACACACACACAGTCACTCATTCACACATACAGCTATCTTAGTGGGGACTCTTCATAGACGTAATGATTTTTTTTTTCATGTCCAGACTGAATATTCTTTCCTCTGCCCCTAAACAAAGATATAATTAGCATTTTTACATATTTAAAATACTTAATTCTGCCTAATTGATGAGCTGTTTTCCTTATAGGGACCAATAAAGTCAAAGTTTACTTGTTTAGTAGTTCATTTCGCATCATTTGGTCCCTACGACCATTGAAATATATGGCACACACAGTCACTCACTCATGCGTATACAGCTATCTTTATGGGGACTCTCCATAGACTTTTTCTAACCCTACACCGGGATATAATTAGTAATTAATTATAATTTTTACATATTTAAAATACTTAATTATGCCTAATTGATCAGCTGTTTTCCTTATGGGGACCAAAAAAAGGCTAAATTTACTTGTGTTGTAGTTCATTTGGTGTAATTTGGTCCCTACAACGTTTAGAAAACATGGCACACACACACTTACTCGCTCATACAGCTACATTTATGGGGACTCTCCATAGATGTAATGATTTTTTTAATGTACTGACAGTATATTCGCTCCTCTACCCCTAAACTAGGAAATAATTTGCATGTTTACATTTTAAAAACACTTAATTCTGTCTTATTTATGAGCTGTTTTCCTTATGGGGACCAAAAAAAAAAAATCAAAATTTACTTGTTTTGTACTTCATTTGGTATCATTTGGTCCCTGCAACCATTGGAATACACACATACAGCTATAGCTTAATATGGACTCTCCATAGATGTAATGATTTTGTCAGTGTACAGACTGTATATATTCTCTCCTCTACCCCTAAACCAAGCTTCACAGGAAATAATTAGCATTTTTACATATTTAAAATACTTAATTTTGCCTAATTTATGAGCTGTTTTCCTTATGGGGACCAAAAAAGTCAAAGTTTACTTGTTTTGTAGTTCATTTCGTATCATTTGGTCCCTACGACCATTGGAATACATGGCACACACAGTCACTTACTCATGCGTATACAGCTATCTTTATGGGGACTCTCCATAGACTTTTTTTTAACCCTACACCAGGATATAATTAGCATTTTTACATATTTAAAATACTTAATTATGTCTAATTGATGAGCTGTTTTCCTTATGAGGACCAAAAAAAGTCTAAATTTACTTGTGTTGTAGTTCATTTGGTGTCATTTGGTCCCTGCAACGTTTAGAAAACATGGCACACACACACTTACTCGCTCATACAGCTACATTTATGGGGACTCTCTATAGGCGTAATGATTTTTTTAATGTACAGACTTTCCTCTACCCCTAAACCAAGCCTCCCAGGAAATAATTAGCATTTTTACATATTTAAAATACTTAATTCTGTCTAATTTATGAGCTGTTTTCCTTATGGGGACCAAAAAATGTCAAAATTTACTTGTGTTGTAGTTCATTTGGTGTCATTTGGTCCCTACGACGTTTAGAATGCATGGCACACACACACACTTACTCGCTCGTACAGTTATCTTTATGGGGACTCTCCATAGATGTAATGATTTTTTCAATGTCCAGATTGTATATTCTCTCCTCTACCCCTAAACCAAGCCTCCCAGGAAATAATTAGCATTTTTACATATTTAAAATACTTAATTCTGTCTAATTGATGAGCTGTTTTCCTTATAGGGACCAAAAAAGTCAAAGTTTACTTGTTTAGTAGTTCATTTCGTATCATTTGGTCCCTACGACCATTGAAATATATGGCACACACAGTCACTCAATCATGCGTATACAGCTATCTTTATGGGGACTCTCCATAGACTTTTTCCACCCCTATACCGGGATATAATTAGCATTTTTACATATTTAAAATACTTAATTCTGTCTAATTGATGAGCTGTTTTCCTTATGGGGACCAAAAAAAGGCTAAATTTACTTGTGTTGTAGTTCATTTGGTGTAATTTGGTCCCTACAACGTTTAGAAAACATGGCACACACACACTTACTCGCTCATACAGCTACATTTATGGGGACTCTCCATAGATGTAATGATTTTTTTTAATGTACTGACAGTATATTCTCTCCTCTACCCCTAAACTAGGAAATAATTTGCATGTTTACATTTTAAAAACACTTAATTCTGTCTTATTTATGAGCTGTTTTCCTTATGGGGACCAAAAAAAAACAAAATTTACTTGTTTTGTACTTCATTTGGTGTCATTTGGTCCCTGCAACCATTGGAATACACACATACAGCTATAGCTTAATATGGACTCTCCATAGATGTAATGATTTTTTCAATGTCCAGACTGTATATTCTCTCCTCTACCCCTAAACCAAGCCTCCCAGGAAATAATTAGCATTTTTACATATTTAAAATACTTAATTCTGTCTAATTGATGAGCTGTTTTCCTTATAGGGACCAAAAAAGTCAAAGTTTACTTGTTTAGTAGTTCATTTCGTATCATTTGGTCCCTACGACCATTGAAATATATGGCACACACAGTCACTCAATCATGCGTATACAGCTATCTTTATGGGGACTCTCCATAGACTTTTTCCACCCCTATACCGGGATATAATTAGCATTTTTACATATTTAAAATACTTAATTCTGTCTAATTGATGAGCTGTTTTCCTTATGGGGACCAAAAAAGGCTAAATTTACTTGTGTTGTAGTTCATTTGGTGTAATTTGGTCCCTGCAATGTTTAGAAAACATGGCACACACACACTTACTCGCTCATACAGCTACATTTATGGGGACTCTCATAGTTGTAATGATTTTTTAATGTACTGACAGTATATTCTCTCCTCTACCCCTAAACTAGGAAATAATTTGCATGTTTACATTTTAAAAACACTTAATTCTGTCTTATTTATGAGCTGTTTTCCTTATGGGGACCAAAAAAAATCAAAATTTACTTGTTTTGTACTTCTTTTGGTATCATTTGGTCCCTGCAACCATTGGAATACACACATACAGCTATAGCTTAATATGGACTCTCCATAGATGTAATGATTTTTTCAATGTCCAGACTGTATATTCTCTCCTCTACCCCTAAACCAAGCCTCACAGAAAAAAAAAACTTGTTTAAAAAATATATCAATAATAATAATAATATATATATATATATATATATATATATATATATATATAAATACAGTTGAAGTCAGAATTATTAGCCCCGCTGTTTATTTTTTCCCCATTTCTGTTTAACGGAGAGCAGATCATTTCACCACATTTCTAATCATAATAGTTTTAATAACTCATCTCTAATAACTGATTTATTTTATCTTTGTCATGATGACAGTAAATAATATTAGACTAGATATTCTTCAAGACACTTCTATACAGCTTAAAGTGACATTTAAAGGCTTAACTAGGTTAATTAGGTTAACTAGGCAGGTTAGGGTAATTAGGCAAGTTATTGTATAATGATGGTTTGTTCTGTAGACTATCGAGAAAATATACAGCTTAAAGAGGCTAATAATATTGACCTTAAAATGGTTTTTAAAAATGTTTAATTCTAGCCGAAATAAAACAAATCAGACTTTCTCCAAAAGAAAAACTATTATCAGACATACTGTGAACATTTCCTTGCTTTGTTAAACATTATTTTGGAAATATTTAAAAAAGAAAAACAAATTCAAAGTGGGCTAATAATTCTGACTTTAACTATATATGCATGTAGCCTGAGGGGTTCGGGTGGTTTGAAAAGTCCAGAATTTGGCCCCTATATGAGCTGATTTGTCCCATTTTTGACAGTATGCCATCATAAATTATAACCAATAGAAGGAGGCTTTAAGAAGAATAACCAATAAATAATAAAAAAGAAGGCTTTTATTATTTAAATGGACACATTTTGACTGAGGAAATGAGCTGACCAGTTTGTTATTTCCATATAGGCTACAGTTTTTTATTTAAATCAGGTTTTAACAGATTCCCAATTTTTTGTTGTTGTTTGTTGTTGTTGGATGATAATAAATTAGCATTTAAAAATAAGCATTTTTTCATATTTCTAAAATTCTAATCTCATTACACTACATGTAAAACTGTAGTAACTTACAGTTTAAATGCACATTTGTAAATTAACATACATTTTTGTAAACAAAAAAATAGTATGATAGCAGCTTTTGTTGCATCAAAAAGTGTGGTAATCTAATCCAGCACAAATTAGTGCTTAAAATGTCACTCAAATGTAGTAATTGAACCTCGAATAACTGTAAATAGGTCTACATTTACAGTTTGGAAAAAATACAAATAAATATATATCTTTATATATATATATTGCCCAACTGAGCCTGGTTTCTCTCAAGGTTTTTTTTCTTCACTTCCGCCATTAGTGAAGATTTTTTTCCCTCTCCGCTGTCGCCACTGGCTTGCATGGTTCGGGATCTGTAGAGCTGCACATCGTTGGATTTGCTCTTCAGTGTTTGGACTCTCAGTAGTGATTATTAAACCACACTGAACTGAGCTAAACTGAACTGAACTTAAACACTACAAACTGAACTACACTGTTCCTATTTACTGTGACCTTTTATGTGAAGCTGCTTTGACACAATCTACATTGTATAAGCGCTATACAAATAAAGGGGAATTGAATTGAATTGAATATATATATATATATATATATATATATATATATATATATATATATATATATATATATATATATATATATATATATATATATATATATTAGGTCTGCACGATATTGGAAAACACTTAAATTGCAATCTTTTATTTATTTGGCGGTAAATATTGCAATATGAATACACTTTACAAGGTGGTTTGAACAGCTCTATTTGACAGTTTCAGGGGAGTCTAACAGTATTTAGGTACAGCAATTGAATGATCACAATGAAAAAAGGTGCTTTTCTTACTTTGTTTTGTCCCGTTTCTAGTACAAATATCTAAAAATTCTCAGATCAAATAAAAACTTTGTTTTGTTTTCACCTCAAAATGAAGAGTTTTTCCTTAAAACAAGCAAAATGATCTTACAATGAAGAAATTAAACTTATAAATATAAATTACAATCGTATTTTTGCTTTGAAATGTAGATATTCAGAAATAAAACAAAAATTGTCATAAATCGTATAATTAAAATACAATTAATCTTTGTTACACTAACAAACATCATTTTTTTGTGTGCCCAAATGTTTTAAACTCTCTTAAAAATGGCCTTAAAAACACATGCAAATCATAAACGTTCACACTATTATGGTTAAAGCTTAGCAGTGCCTCTTGGACAACTATAATTCAGACTCAACATTATATGTGACTATTGCAGATGCACACATTGCGATATCGATCCTGAAACGATATGTTGTGCAGCCCTAACACCTATAAAATAGGATAACAATATAACTACACATTATGAATGTGTATATAGTATATTATGTATATTAAATCTTGTTGATCTTTTTATTTGGAGCATTACACTAGTGTTCTACAAGAACTTTAGCAAGAATATAATATATTTTTTAAACAAAACCAAACAACAAACCCTCATCCGTCAGTGTCTGAGCAGTAATGCTAATACAATATGTGCAGCGGTAGAGATTACTGTAATCCCAGCATCACAGTGCGCTTTATTACTACACGACACAGAATAAAGGTCATCGACGTGGGGATTTTGACTAATGGAGAGTTTCTTACTGTATTCAGTCTCATACATATAATAAACATGAAAGCATACAATGGGAAATGATGATACTTGTTCATAATTTAATCCAGGCTTTACTGTGAAGTAACTCTGTAATGTCATTAAAATAATATTGATGATAACTAGATTTTAGACTTCTGACAAGTTAAAATGCTGACTTTTCTTTCAGAGCATCAAGACACGACCAGGATTGCTAACAGCAGCTAACAAGGTCTTAAACCTGCTTTGCATTGGATTAGTGGTTCAGATTTGAACCCATCTAATGACCGTCATCTCATCAGCTTTAATATATAAACACTTTATGAGATCTCTTTCTGCCTGCGGTCATTTGAAACGCTCTCCAGAGTTAACCATCACTAACTAGCAGTGTATGCTGACTTATATAAACATACAATATTTTTAAAAGGTCAAACATGGGTTAAAAATGGGTTATTACACTATGTGCTATCATACAAGTGTGAGAGAATGGCTCAAAATGGATCATTTGAGTAAGTGAGATGTTGACTGAAGACTCACTTTAAATGATTCATTTGAATCAGTGAGTACTTGACTGAAGACTCACCCTAAACGGATCAATTGAATCAGCGAGTTGTTGACGGAAGGCTCACTTTGAACGTATCGAATGAATCAGTGATTTGTTGAATGAAGGCTCACCCTGAACGAAACATTTGAGTCAGCAAGTTGTTGACTGAAGACTCTGAATGGATCATTTAAATCAGTGAGTTGTTGATTGAAGACTCACTCTGAACAGATCATTTGAATCAGTGAATTGTTGACTGAAGACTCACTCTAAACGGATAAATTGAATCATTGAGTTGTTGACTGAAGACTCACTCTGAACAGATCATTTGAATCAGTGAATTGTTGACTGAAGACTCACTCTAAACGGATAAATTGAATCATTGAGTTGTTGACTGAAGACTCACTCTGAACAGATCATTTGAATCAGTGAACTGTTGACTGAAGACTCACTCTAAATGGATAAATTGAATCATTGAGTTGTTGAATGAAGACTCACTCTGAACAGATCATTTCGATCAGTGAGTTGTTGAATGAAGGCTCAATCTAAGCAGATCAATTGAAACAGTGAGTTGCTGACTGAAGACTCACTCTGAACAGATCATTTGAATCAGTGAGTTGTTGAATGAAGATTCACTCTGAACGGATCATTTGAATCAGTGAGTTGTTGAATGAAGGCTCAATCTGAGCGGATCATTTGAAACAGTGAGTTGCTGACTGAAGACTCACTCTGAATGGATCATTTGAATCAGTGAGTTGTTGACTGAAGATTTACTCTGAATAGATCATTTGAATCAGTGAGTTGTTGACTGAAGACTCACTCTGAATGGATCATTTAGATCAGTGGGTTGCTGAATGTAGACTCACTCTGAATGGATCAAGTGAATCAGAAATGTGTTGAACAAAGACTCACTCTGAAAATATCATTTGAATCAGTGAGTTGTTAACTGGATACTCACTATGAACGAATCATTTGAATCATTGAGTAGTTGACTGAAGATTCACTCTGAAAAGATCATTTAAATCAGTGAGTTGTTGAATGAAGGCTCATTCTGAGCAGATCATTTAAATCAGTGAGTTGTTGACTGAAGATTCACTCTGAACAGATCATTTGAATCAGTGAGTAGTTGACGGAAGATTAACTCTGAGCAGATCATTTGAATCAGTGAGTAATTGATTGAAGACTCACTCTGAATGAATAATTTGAATCAGTCAGTTGTTTACTGGAGACTCCCCTGGATGAACCATTTGAATCAGTGAGTTGTTAACTGAATACTCACTGTGAACGAATCATTTGAATCAGTGAGTAGTTGACTGAAGACTCACTCTGAATGAATAATTTGAATCAGTCAGTTGTTCACTGGAGACTCCCCTGGATGAATCCCCTAGGACCATTTGAATCAAGGAGATGTTAACTGAGGACTAACTCTGAATGGATTATTTGAATCAGTGAGTAGTTAATAGGAGACTCACTCTGAATGAATCATTTGAATCAGTCAGTTGTTCACTGGAGACTCCCCTGGATGAATCCCCTGGAACCATTTGAATTAGGGAGATGTTAACTTAGGACTAACTCTGAATGAATCATTTGAATCAGCGGATTACAGTAAGTACAACAGTGAATAAGCTATTATCCACCACTGCTTACAAGTGCATCTTAAAAGTATTCATACAGTACCTCTCTCACTTTCTCAAAACTTGCTACTTTAAAAGAAGCACAAAGAAAAATCTGTAAAGTTTAACTACACACAGCTATTAGTGGACAGCGGTGATGAATTGAGCCTTTTGTAACCGCACTGAATGTGTAATGCACTTATATAAAACATTAGAGAACATAAACCACACAAATATCAATATCTTATACCTCACTTCTCCACACAACACAATAACGGCTGCGAGATTGCTCCTTCTCTCATGAAAAGTTAAAAAGCTGCAAAGGGAATAATTATGAAAAACTCATCAATTCCAGCAGCTGGAGGGAGAATTAAAGATCAGTTTTAGAGGAGCACGAAAATAAATGACTGTGGAGCAGAGAGAGTCACCATTTCCATGCAGAGAGAGAGAGAGAGATCAAATATATCTCATCTGCAAAAACAAATAAATGACTCGGATAACAAGAACTGTCTCTTAACACTCTGTAGAAACTCATTCTGTCATTGTTGTCAGTCACTTAATGTGTAATCTAAATTATGGCGGATGACACACACTCATTTATTTTATTTTCGGCTTAGCCCCTTTATTAATCAGGGGTTACCACAGCGGAATGAACCTCTAACTTATCCAGCATATGTTTTACGCAGTGGATGCCTTTCCAGCTGCAACCCAGTACTGGGAAACACCCAAACACTCTTGCATTCACACACATTAATTACAGCTAACTTAGCTTACCCAATTCACCTATATGTGTTTGGACTATGGGGGAAACCGGAGCACACAGAGGAAACACCACGACAACACAGGGAGAACATGCAAACTCCACACAGAAATGTCAACTGACCCAACTGGGGCTCGAACCAGTGACCTTCTTGGTGTGAGGTGATCGTGCTACCCACTCCACCACCGTGACGCCCATATGACACATATATGATTGAGAATATGCTCAAAATATATTGTAAGCACTCTTTACAACCGAGGTCTGCAGAAGAGCATCTCTGAACACACAACACCTCCAACCATGAGGCGGATGGGCTACAGCAGCAGAAGACCACACCGGGTGCCGCTCCTGTCAGCTAAGAACAGGAAACTGAGGCTACAATTCACACAGGCTCACCAAAACTGGACAATAGAAGATTGGAGAAATGTTGCCTGGTCTGATGAGTCTCCATTTCTGCTGACACATTCGGATGGTCGGGTCAGAATTTGGCATCAACAACATGAAAGCATGGATCCATCCTGCCTTGTATCAGCGGTTCAGGCTGGTGGTGGTGGTGTAATGGTGTGGGGGATATTTTCTTGGCACACTTTGGGTCCATTAGTACCAATTGAGCATCGTGTCCACGCCACAGCCTACCTGAGTATTGTTGCTGACCATGTCCATCCCTTTATGACCACAGTGTCTCCATCTTCTGATGGCTACTTCCAGCAGGATAACGCACCATGTCATAAACTAGTGACTAGTAAGGTGTACCTAATAAAGTGGCCGGTTAGTGTGTGTGTGTGTGTGTGTGTGTGTGTGTGTGTGAAAGAGTGAATGTGTGAAAGTGAGTGTGTGCTAGACAAAATATAGTGAGTCACAAAATATGAAAGAATGTATGTGTGTGTATGTCTCTGAGAGAGTGTGTGCATGTGTGTGTTAGAGAATGCATGTGTGTATGTGAGTTTGTGTGTGTACAAATGTCTCTGAGTGTGTGTTTGTGTGTGCGTGTGTGTGAAAGAGTGAATGTGTGAAAGTGAGTGTGTGTATGTGAGAGTGAGAGTTTGAGTGGGTGTCTGTGTGTATTTGGTTGTGTAAGATTATTTGTGTAAAATGTGCATGTGTGTGTGTGTGTGTGTGTGTGTGTGGTATATGAAAAGTGTGCATTTATATGTGTTTGTAATCTTGTGTGTTTGTAATGGGTTTGTGATTTGTGTGTGTGTATTCAAGTATGTGTGTTTATGAGTGTGTGTGTGTGTGTGTTTGTGTGTGTGTGCGTGTGTGTGTGTGTGTGTGTGTATGTTTGTGAGATAGTGTGCATGATGTGTGCGCTTTTGTGTGATTGTATATGTATATACACGTGTGTGTGCCTGAGAAAGTGAATGAGTGAGTATGTGAGTGTGTGTGTGTGTGTGTCTGTGTGTGTGTGTGTGTGTGTGTGTGTGTGTGCGTGTGTGTGTGTGTGTGTGTGTGTTTGATGGTCCAGTCAGTGAGGGATGCGGTTGCCAGGCAACACACTGACCACAGCATGGAGTTTCATGGGATTAATTTCCACGTGCAGGAGATGACCAGCGTCAGTAAGAGCAGCACTCGTTCATCACACACACACACACACACTCATCAATCTCAGCGCTGCCGTGTGCCGCTGTCAGACAGAGAAATGAGCCCGAGAAGATGCTTTACTGATGGAGTTCAGCAGAATTGGAGAGCTGTGTTTTAATTTGACAAGCTGAAGTTAAAGTACAATACTACTGCTCTCACACACACACACACACACACTCTGGCCAGGTTTACTCTGGTCAAGAACTCTCCAGTCGCTCAGCTCTTAAATTGAAGTTTTCTGTAGCTGAAATTTGAGGTCTGATGTTCAACACTCATTGAGCGACTGCAGAATGAGTGTGTGTCTTCAGCGTAAAAAATCATCTAAGCTGACATCATGCATCATGCTGACATCTCACACACACATTCATTTTCCTTCGGCTTAGTCCCTTTATTCATCACAGGTCGCCACAGTGGAATGAACCACCAACTATTCCAGCATATGTTTTACGCAGCGGATGCCCTTCCAGCTGCAACCCAGTACTGGGAAACACCCATACACACTCATTCACACACACACACACACACACACACACACACTCTCATACACTACAGCTAATTTAATAAATTCCCCTATAGCGCATGTGTTTGGACTGTGGGGGAAACCGGAGCACCCGGAGGAAACCCACACCAACGTGGTCCACACAGCAACGCCAACTGACCCAGCCAGGACTCAAACCAGCAACCTTCTTGCTGTGAGGCCACAGTGCTAACCACTGAGCCACCTGCAATTATCATCTTAAATCTTACCTTGAAGGGAGAGGTTACCATGTCAGTATAGGTGACCATAGGTCAAGGTGGACACCCATGACATGTGGAATCCCCCAAGGTTCGATTCTGGCACCTCTTCTGTTGAACCTTTATATGCTCCCTCTGAGTCAAATAATGAGAAAGAACCAAATCTCCTACCACAGCTATGCTGATGACACTCAGATCTACCTAGCCTTACTGCCTAATGACTACAGTCCCATTGACACCCTCTGCCAATGCATTGATGAAATTAACAATTGGATGTGCCAAAACTTTCTTCAGTTAAACAAAGAGAAAACTGAAGTGATTGCGTTTGGGAACAGAGATGAGCTTCTCAAGGTGAATGCGTACCTTGGCTCTAAGGGTCAAACAACAAAAAATAAGGTCAAGAATCTTGGTGTGACTCTGGAGTCAGATCTGAGTTTCAATAGTCATGTCAAAGCAGTCAGTAAATCAGCATACTATCATCTCAAAAACATTGCAAGAATCAGATGCTTTGTTTCCAGTGAAGACTTAGAGAAACTTGTTCATGCTTTTATCAGCAGCAGGGTGGATTACTGTATCGGCCTCCTCACTGGCCTTCCCAAACAGACAGTCAGACAGTTACAGCTCATCCAGAACGCTGCGGCCAGAATTCTGACCAGAACCAGGAAATCAGAGCACATCACACCTGTCCTCAGGTCTTTACACTGGCTCCCAGTTACATTCAGAATAGATTTTAAAGTATTATTACTGCTCTATAAATCACTAAATGGCCTAGGACCTCAATACATTAGATATGCTCACTGAATACAAACCTAACAGATCACTCAGATCTTTAGGATCAAATAAACTAGAAACTCCAAGAGTTCAGTCAAAGCAGGGTGAATCAGCTACTAACAGCGCCCCCTGCTGCTGGAATCAGCTTCCAGAAATGATCAGATGTGCTCCAACATTAGGCACATTCACATTAAGACTGAAAACACATCTGTTTAGCTGTGCCTTTACTAAATGAGCACTGTGCTACGTTCAACAGATCGCACTATTGGGTCTTTCTTTTCTTTTTCATTCCTTTATAATCTGTTTTAACACATTTTAGTCTGTTTTTAATCATTTTTATTCTTTGTTTTTATTTTCTTAAACTTGTTTCTTTTTATTCCTGTTTATGTAAAGCACTTTGAATTACCACTGTGTATGAAATGTGCTATAGAAATAAACTCGCCATGTCTCGCCTTACAGATAATAAATCAGAATTATAAAAACACGCATTTAAACTTATTTTTGTTTCATAATTATAAATAATTATATATTTTTCATAATTGTATTTGATTTTTTTTCATAAATTCATTTGTTTATTTTAATATCATACTTATACTATATATTACATTATTTTTTAATTACATTTAAATATGACATAATTAATACTTCTCTTTGTATTTTTTTAACATTTGTCACTCAGTTTTGTCATTTCAACTTTTTATTTTTAGCCTCACAGCAAGAAGGTCGCTGGAGTCCCGGCTGGGTCAGTTGGCACTTCCGTGTGGAGTTTGCATGTTCTCCCTGTGTTAGTGTGGATTTCCTCCGGGTGCTCCGGTTTCCCCCACAGTCCAAACACATGTGCTATAGAGGAATTGATTAACTACATTGGCTGTAGTGTATGAGTGTGTGTGTGAATGAGTGTGTGTGGATGTTTCCCAGTGATGGGTTGCAGCTGGAAGGGCATCCGCTGGGTAAAACATATCCTGGAATAGTTGGTGGTTCATTCCACTGTGGCGACCCCTAATGAATAAAGGGACTAAGCCGAAGAAAATTGAATGAATAAATGTTATATTAGATTTATTTATTTGTGTACATTTTATGACATAATTATTCCTTTTCTTTGTATTTATTTAGATTTTGTCACTCTGTTTTAACATTTCAATGTTTTATTACACGAAAACAACTTCACAAATTTGGACTTTGCTATTTATTTTAAATTATTTGGACATCTTTTTACTTTATTGTTTTATGTAAATTACTTATTGAATAAATCTGACCTTTTATTGTCTAATTTTGAGCTTTAATCATAATTATAAATTTTACATTTGAACATTTTATGTCATGATCATGACATTTACGTAAATTTATAATAATATTTATTATTATTATTATTAAAAATATATAAATTATTATTCACTCATTTATTTTCCTTCGGCTTAGTCTCTTTATTCATCAGGGGTTGCCACAGTGGAATGAACCGCCAACTATTCCAGCATATATTTTACACATCGGATGCCCTTGCAACTGCAACCCAGTACTGGGAAACACCCATTCACATTCATTCATACACTACGGCCAATTAGATAATCAATTCCCCTATAGCGCATGTGTTTGGTCTTTGGGGGAAACCGGAGGACACCAACGCCAACACAGGGAGAACATGCAAACTCCACACAGAAATGCCAAATGGCCCAGCCGGGACTCGAACCAGCGACCTTCTGGCTATGAGGCCACAATGCTAACCACTGAGGCACCATGTCGCCCATTATTATTATTATTATTATTATTACTAACAATAAGGGCAACACAGTGGCGCAGTGGTTAGCACGGTTGCCTCACAGCAAGAAGGTCGCTGGCTCGAGTTCCGGCTGGGTCCGTTGGTGTTTCTGTGTGGAGTTTGCATGTTCTCCCCAGTGTTGGTGTGGGTTTCCTCTGGGTGCTCCAGCTTCCCCCACAGTCCAAACACATGCGCTATAGGAGAATTGAATAAGCTAAATTGTCCGTAGTGTATTAGTGTGTGTGTGTTGTGTGTGTGTGTGTGTGTGTGTGTGAATGAGTGTCTATGGGAGTTTCCCAGTGATTGGGTTGTGGCTGGAAGGGTATCCGCTGTGTGAAACATATGCTGGAATAGTTGGTGGTTCATTCCGCTGTGGCGACCCCTGATTATTAAAGGGACTAAGCGAAAAGAAAATGAAATGAAACTAACAATAAAATAGTAATCTGAGATATAGGAACTTGATATAAAAGCGTTGAAGGCACAGAAACTCAAAGGGCGCAGTGTGAAGTGAGATCATCACAACGCTGGAAAATTCTCTTGAAATGTTCCTGGTTAAACGTTAGTTTTGTGTTAAACTGATGATCTTTTCTAATCTCCGATGACACAGAGCATCCAGCCGGACAAAGACGGTTATTGTGTGTGTGTGTGTGTGTGTGTGTGTGTACAGTCACTAATAGCTGATTCATTCAGCCGCTCGGTGTGTGTGTTTTATTTGTTATCACATTCCTGTGCAGCTTCTCTGTGTGTGTGTGTGTGTGTGTGTGTGTGTGTGTGTGTGTGTGTGTGTGTGTGTGTGTGTGTGTGTGTGTGATAAGATCTGCTGCTGTCCTCACGTTAAGGACTTCACTGATAACATTAAAACACACTTGGAAACAATGGCAGGAAAAATGACACAGCATTTAGACCTTTGACACAGACAAGGAGACACAGATGAAAAGCTAAAAAAAAACCTAGCAAATGATCAACCTTTCTCTGAACACTCACAAAAAAACACAACAGCCTAGCAACTGCGTAGTGACACGCTAAACACTCAGATCCTCCTAGCAACTGCATGGCAAAGATGTTAAATTTGATTGCATGGCAACATATTAAAACGCATCCAGAATGCCCTAACTGTAATAACCCATTAAAAAAAAAACCTCGATATTGCATAGCAACTTGCTGAAATATACACGAGACACCCTAGCAACTGCATTGCAACATACACTCACCGGCCACTTTATTAGGGACACCTGTCCAACTGCTCTTTAACGCTAATTTCTAATCAGCCAATCACATGGCAGCAGTTCAATGCATTTAGGGATGTAGACATGGTCAAGACGATCTGCTGCAGATCAAACTGAGCATCAGAATGGGGAAGAAAGGGGATTTAAGTGACTTTAAACGTGGCATGGTTGTTGCTGCCAGACGGGCTGGTCTGAGTGTTTCAGAAACTGCTGATCTACTGGACACACAACACATCTCTGAACACACAACACGGCCAACCTTGAGGCGGATGGGCTACAGCAGCAGAAGACCACACCGGGTGCCACTCCTGTCAGCTAAGAACAGGAAACTGAGGCTACAATTCACACAGGCTCACCAAAACTGGACAATAGAAGATTGGAGAAACGTTGTCTGGTCTGATGAGTCTCCATTTCTGCTGCCACATTCAGATTGTCGGGTCAGAATTTGGCATCAACAACATGAAAGCATGGATCCATCCTGCCTTGTATCAGCGGTTCAGGCTGGTGGTGGTGGTGTAATGGTGTGGGGGAGATTTTCTTGGCACACTTTGGGTCCATTAGTACCAACTGAGCATCGTGTCAACACCACAGCCTACCTGAGTATTATTGCTGACCATGTCCATCCCTTTATGACCACAGTGTCTCCATCTTCTGATGGCTACTTCCAGCAGGATAACACACCATGTCATAAAGCGTGAATCATCTCAGACTGGTTTCTTGAACATGACAATGAGTTCACTGTACTCAAATGGCCTACACAGTCACCAGAGCTCAATCCAATAGAGCACCTTTGGGATGTGGTGGAGCGGGAGATTGGCATCATGGATGTGCAGCCGACAAATCTGCAGCAACTGTGTGATGCTATCATGTCAATATGGAGCAAAATCTCTGAGGAATATTTCCAGTAGCTTGTTGAATCTCTGCCATGAAGGATTAAGACTGTTCTGAAGGCAAAAGGGGGTCCAACCTGGTGCCTAGTAATGTGACCAGTGAGTGTAGTTTAATAATATATAGGATTAAGTCTGTAAAAAAAAAAGTGCTGGCATTTATTATCAGGTGTTTTGCACTGTAACTTACAACACCAACCCAGAAAATAATCAATTCAAAATATTAAAATATGTCAATAAACGTCACTTTTCAAAGCTAAATGTTCTAGGAGGACAGATCAAGATCCCATAATGCAATTCAAAAGCAGAAATAAACGGAAAAAAAGATGAAATATGAAAAACTGTTAATTTATGATTATAATTTTTTGATTATTTTACATTAATACATGAAAAGTATTTTAATTTTGCCCCTGAAAAACAAATAATTAAACCAAAGTTATTCTACATTCACAATAATTCTCCAATTACACACAAAAGAAGATATGTTATAAAATCCTTACACGCTGTTTTTATTAAGGTGGACTATTTTCTTTAACGCTTTTGACCCGACAAAAAGTAATAAGGAAGAATGATAAAATATTGATTTATTCTTGACAAATATTTGACAGCTAGACAGTAGATGTCAGACATAGTGATTGCAATCTCCTGCAGAGCAATTAGCAGCTGAAGTATAAATTAAACAACACAGCCTGAGCTCCGGCCACTAGAAACAGGATTAACAGGTCGAGACCTCATTCAGCATCTCCACCCATAAAACACCTTAATGCTTTTTGTCAGATGCATTTAAATCACAGTACTTTCTAGAGCAGGTGTTTTTTTTAAAGTGGGTTAAAAGCATTTTAACAGATTATAAGCAGGGTTGGAGGTAAAACAGTCTGCAGCTGTGCTGTAATCTTTTTGCAAAACAATATCAAAGTTAAAATCACCCTAGCACAGCAACGGCACAGCAACATTCATTCATTCATTAAAGTTTAGAGCTAGCAATCAGGTAAATTGGTTAAATAATGATGTGATTTGAAAGAGGTGATGATGATTGTAATTATGATTTGGTACAAAAGCAGCATTCAAGAATGATCTAGTCTTTTAGGAGCAAAGATGGGCTGAGGATCGCCAGTTTGCCAACAAATATGTTAGAAAAAGATTGAAATGTTTAAAAAATAATGTTCCTGAAAGAAAGAGAGAAAGATATTTGGATATTTCACCTTCAACAGTGCAGAACATCATTAAAAGATTCAAGGAATGTGGAGGAATTTCAGTGCGTAAAGGACTCAGCTGAACAACCATGATCTGCGATCCCTCAAGCGGCGCTGCATCAAGAATCCTCATTCATCTATAACCAATATCACCACATGGGCTCAGGACTACTGCAGCAAACCTTCATCAAGTACCACAATACAGAGTTACATCCACAAATACCAGTGAAAACTGTACTGTGCCAAAAGGAAGCCCTATGTTAACAGTGTCCAGAAGTCGATTAGTAGTTCCAGGGACGTTTCTGGAGACAGCGAATTATGCAGCCGGGGGTACGTATGGCTTCATTTCATTTTTTACACGAACGCTATGGGGCGGTGTGACGCCGTTCCTTTTTGTGCTTTCCAGCTGACTGCTTACCCCATGTGGAGGGCTTTCCCGGAGCAACCAGTTTGTCCAGTTAGCTCGTCATGTACGTCAGCGGACCAGAGAGGAGATGACGACGACGGGGTTCGAATCAAGGTTATTATAGTTAACGAAAACGAACGAAAAAATGAAAACTAAAATGTAAAATAATTGTCGTTAACTGAAATAAAAATAAAAACGAGAGTTTTTCACAAAACTAGAACTAACAAACTGTATTGTGTACTTACAAAACTAACTAAAACTAACTAAAATTATAGCAAAAACCTCCTTCGTTTTCGTATTTGTAAATGTATTTAATACATAATCTCACTGTAAGCCTTTTAGAAGTAAATCTATTTACTCCGCGCTGCAGGTGTTTGACCCGTACGGCGCCTCAGAGTCTGTAGTCCTGCTGAACGAGCTGGTTCAGAACGAGCCGGTTCTCCTCCAGTCATCCTTGCTGTTGCTCCCGCGACAAAAACAACGAGTGGACATCACAGCAGCACGGCGACAGCATTAAATACAGAGACTTAAAACTATTACTTTAACACGTTTGCGCCCAATAATGGGTTTTATCACTGTATCACGATCGCGAATGAATCTTTTTAACCGGATCTTCTAAGTGAACCGGTTGAACTAGTTCACCTAATCGAACTGAATCATTTGAAACGATTCGCGTTTCCAGTCAGCACTCGTCCACAAACTACTTACTTTTTAACAAGGCTAATATCCCCTCTAACTCTAATTAATCCAATATATACTCTTATTCAGTAATTAGAACAGTGACGTTACACTAAGATCAAATTTGAGAAGCGGTTAACCGATAAAACTGCGCATGCGTGATTCAGTGAATCGAGCACAAACAGCACATGACAGACTGCTGTGACTGAACTATACTTCAAAAACTGCAGCGCGAGGAAACAGAGGGCTTAAATGAGAGGATCTGGTGAAACGTAAGTTTATTTCATAAAAGAAAATCGTAATGGTGTTTAAATTGGTGAATCATGCTTCAGTTGGGTTGCAAAACTTTACTGTAAGACATTTTCAGATCATGGTGATGTTTTCATTGACTGAAATTACTATTGCTGACTGTTGAGTCCTAACATCCGCGATAAATATCTGAACTTCCCATCACTACTGTGTATCTAACATCAGAATCAGCCTTGCACACATATTGTACTTAAGGCTGCTGTCTTGTGGGCTGTTGTATTTGAATTTGAGGATGGGTAGATGATAGAGGTAGATGATGTTCATGTGTCCTCTGAATACAGGTTTCAAAAATGTATGGCTGAGTATTTATTATACAATATTTATTCTGTTGATTTTGAATCTTGCATCTAACAAATATCTTCATTTAGAAAACAAAACTAAAACTAATACTGAAACTAATACAAACTAAACTAAAACTAAGTCATTTCAAAAGAATAAAAACTAGTAAATCTGCCTCTAAAACTAATGAAAACGAACAAAATTTGAAAACAAAAAGTCAAAACGAAATAGAAACTAAAACTGATGAAAAATCCAAAACTATTATAACCTTGGTTCGAGTCCGGGGAGGAGCGGGTCCAGAAATCAGGTAAAACAAAAACAGAATCCAAACATAAAATGAACGAGGGAATAACAGGGTGAGAATGTGGTAAAAATCTGAAAACGTGGTAAAAATCAGATGAGGGATTTTCTTTTTCTGGACGGCTTTTGTAAATCGTTGATTGGGTTTTAGGGAAGTAACTGGGTGGGTGGGTCAATCGATAAAATTGGTTGGGTTTAGGGAAGGAGGAGGGTGGGTCAGTCGATTGGTCGGCCGGCCCGTCAGTCATCAAGTCATTCAGCCAGTCAGACAGACGTTCGGTCGACAGCGGCCTCTGGTGGGTTTACGTGAGAACAGCGGGCACAAATGGCACTCGCGAGAGAAATTTGAGATACGATAAAGTGCACGCACCGGCCTCTCGTGCATTTGTAAAAACAAAAACTGCAAAAGGATGCACCTCCTGGGACGTATTTCGCGGTCTCCAGATACGTCCACGGGATTACGTTTTCAACATGAGGCTAGGTTGGATTCGTCTTGGTTCTGAGGCATCTGGGATGGACCATCACACATTGTAAAAGTGTACTGTGGTCAGATGAATCAGTATTTCAGCTATTTTTGGGGAGAAATGGACGCTGTGTGCTATAGAAGAAAAGGATCAGCCAGACTTTTATCAGCAACAAGTCCAATAACCAGGGTCTGCCATGGAACGGGGTGTGTCAATAGGCAGAATATGTAAACAAACTGGACAGAGAACAGGCGCGAGCTAGCAAACGAGAAAGTGAAAGCAAAAAATCAAGCGATAAGTGCGAGCAAAATCTGAACACACGTACAATAAAAAGGATGCAGTCAGGCGCGAGTAAGTAGATAAATCACAACGCACGTAAGAGAAAATGGCCGCGAATCAGCAAACAAACTGAAAATGAAAGCAAGAAAAGCAAGCAGGAGTCTGAATAATAAGTACAACCGTGAGCTGTTTACACGTGAACTGCTATGCTGAGATTTAATATTAAAGAGCTAGTAATTAATTTGATCGACGAACTTTTATAGTCTTGATATGGGATTTTAAACAGTTATATAGGACAGAGGAAACAGGCCAAAGAAAGTACTTACAGCTGGACTGTTGAAATATGTTAGCTGCGATGCTAACACTGAGCTCACGGTGGTAATATTTAATGTTTATGGAGTTAGTATTTAATATGATCGGCGGAGTTTGATCGTGACGTCTAGTAATCAAATTTAAAATAAAAACAGAACTTAGCAGAGCAGGCGAGCTGAGCTACAGCTACACTCTGCTAGAGAGCAACAGGAAACAGTAGGAGGAGCAACAGGACAGCAGGCAGGAGGAGCAACCTACAGGTAGTTGAATGGCCTGCCTGCAGCCCCGAACTGTCTCCAATAGAGAATATGTGGCGCATTGTGAAAGGCAAAGACCCCGGATAGTGTTGTCCACCTTAAGACTTGTTTGCAGGAAGAATGGGACAAAATGACACCTGAAACACTTGGTGTCTTCAGTCCCTAAACCCTTTTAAAGTGTTGTGATAAGGAACAGCAACATCACCAAGTGGTAAATTCTTTACTTTCAATGTTTTTTTTTTTTGATATGCGTTGCAAGAAACAAAATTGGAAACGTGTTTACTTCAAATAAATCATGACGAACACATTGAATAATGTTTGTTGTATTGTCTGCAATGAATTAAAAGTCTAATTAAATTTAGAAATTACAAAACACAATTTACCTCGATCCAATTTTTAAAAATATTTACAGGTGCGAAACTTTGTGAAACAAAACAACCCACTGTACCCTAATTCCCCAAATCAATCATCAATGGAAATGATCATTTTGCGTGACCCTAATAAAAAGGGAGGGATTTCATTTATATATGGAATGCTCTTCCAATTAACAAACACGGCAACTTTAGAATACCTAAGATCCTCCTGGGAAGCAGATTTAGAGGTTGAAATCACCAACGAGCAATGGGAGATAGCCCTTGAACAAATCCACAGATCATCGGTATGCGCAAGACATGGCCTCATACAATTTAAAGTAATACATCGTTTACATTGGTCCAAACAAAAACTTAATAAGATATTTCCAGAAGTAGACCCTGCATGTAATCGATGTGGGCTAGAACCGGCGTCACTGGCCCATATGTTTTGGAGCTGCCCAAAATTATCATCGTACTGGGAAAATATATTTCTAACATTCTCAAAAATAGGTCAAAAGCCGATAGATCCAGATCCCCGTATAGCAGTTCTAGGCATTACTGATTTCGAGATGGCTAAAAACAGTACTGAACAAAATATAATTCCATTTGTCTGTCTACTAGCACGAAGATTAATATTATTACACTGGAAACAGAAAGCCGCTCCTACATATACACATCTAATGAGTGATGTAATGAAACATATGGAACTAGAGAAAATCAGATTCTCCCTAAAAAAGAAAGAAGACAAATTCTATAAAATCTGGCAACCTTTCATGGCTTACTTTAAAGACATAAATTCGACAGGAAATAGTCAAATTGAAGAGGATTAGACCAATTTAGTTTAAAAACAGAAGAGTATTATTATTTTATTTTAAATTTTCTTTACTCTTAATTATTATTTAATATTGTATTTATTATTTGTTTTCTTTTTGTAATTTTAATTTCAATTCAAATTCTTTTTTAAAAATTATTTATTTATTTTTTATTATTATTATTATTATTATTTGTATTAATCTATTATTACCATATTTATATACAGATTGTTTGTATATTACACGCTTTATTGTCAACTGTGGTGTGAATGTTTGTGTTTGTTAGTCCAAAGATGTAAGTTGTTGAGTTATAAAAAAATAAATAAATAAATTACTACTTTTAATTTTTTATTTGCATACTGTCGCAACTTGTACAGATTTAGGGTTGTAGTTTGAAATAATATAATGTATAAAACATAATATATAGAGAAATAAGTGTGTAAAAGGACAAAAAAAAAGTGCTGGCAGTTTATTACAAGATTTTTGTAGCGTAATATACAACACCAACCCAGACAATATAGCACTGCAAACTATTACAAATGTTAATAAGGTTAAAAGTTGTTGGAAGAAATATCAAGGGATCATAATGCAATTCAAAAGCAGAAATAAATGAGGAAAAATTAAAACATGATTGAAAAATTGTCTAAATAATCGCCTCATCTTCTGTCCACCATCAGCTCTTTCCACATTTAAATGAACCTTCGTATCGGAGTCAGACAGACACAGAGTCTCTGCTGATCATAACTCATGTTGGTTTGTATGAAGTGAGATGTGTGTGTGTCAGTAACACTGATAAACTCCTGTCTTTTCTGATCCTGTAATCTCACCCTCTGGTTTCTAATTAACTTTCCAGGATTACGTGAATGACAGAGCAAACGCAGCTAATAGTCATGTATTTATTCAAGACTCATTACCAAATCAGAGATTTTAGTCCAGGATGAGATAATGAGCCAATCACGTGTGAATGTTGACCTGAAGTGATAAGAAATGAAGCTTTTGTACTAAAACATAGCAAACTAATATGCAATAATATGCAATAGTAGCTAAATTAATTTAAAATGCAATATGCAAAACGGTAATGCAGTATGTAAAATAGCAATGCATTTATTCATTTATATCTGAATTCTTCATGGCATGTGTGCAAAATTTGGTGCAACATGAAAATTTAATTATATATTTTTACATTTGTCATTTCCAACCAGTTTTAAAATGTACATTGCATACTAATTTTAATGCATGATATATTTATAAGCTAAATTCAATTGAATATGTGTTACATATTACATGTGTTATAAATTTAAGTGGTGTTTTGAATTGCACGTTCATCAGTAAACTCTTGGATATTTGCAGCAAATTTCAATATGTATTTCAAAATGCATTCTGAGCTGAAAGTCTAGCAAAAAAGATGGCAAAATGGCATGTTAAATGTATTTTAATGCATTAACATGATTTCAAGAGTTCCCACTTAGATATGCTTGGCGTATAAAGCAGGTTTGGCATGCTGTCCCGGGAGAGAACCCTGAGCTCGGAGATATTTGAGCCCAGGGCTCCCGCCCGGTCGATAAGCATATCAGGAGATCCGAGATCAGGTAGGTCTCGAGAGCTCCCCCTTTAGAGAAGGAGGAAAAGGAGGAGATGGGGTGGAAGGGGGGATTCTTCCAAACGAAGATATAAACTGTAGGGAGAAAATGATCCATTTATAGTAAACTAGAATCACTCTGATTGGATTATTACTGATTACAGATGAGTGGCCAGACGTGCTCAATCATATCACGTGCTCCTTTCGAAATTAGTTTATGAAACTTCACTTTTTAAGATGGCTTAAAAATCCATTTTCAATTAGCACTTCGTGACGATTGTTGAGTTGAAGTGGTTTTGAAAAATGGTTGGTCAGTGAACGAATCATTTAAACCAGTAGTCAGTCGAACTGAATCATTTGAAACAAACATAACATTTTGCAACCCTCTCAGCTTGAACATGTCGCAAAAAACAATTCAATTTTGGTAATACATTTTCAGCTTATATTTGCAACAAAGCATTAAAATCAGTATGTAATTTACATTTTAAAACTGTGGCCGGAAATGGCAAATGCTAATCATATTATTTATTTTCATTTTGCACCAAACTTTGAACATATATCTTGTAAAATGCTCATTTAAATCAAGAAATATGTTGCTATTTTACATTTTGCATTGCCGAAATACTAATATGTTTCCATCCTAGTACAGCCATAAGAGTACACAATTAGTTACAGTCCAAAATGGACATACATTCTAACATGTACAGAGCAAATTCAGAGAGTAATTAAAGAAATGGGGGAAATGCAAAATACAATTTTAATGCAAAACCAAGAAACCGCAATATCCATATTGAACCATAGAGGTCATAACAAACCGAAGAGTTCAATGTTATATTGAGTATTGAAGCATCCCTATTATAGTTACTGTTTTTAGTTACAATACTTAGTTACTGTCCACCAACAATGAATGCATTGCCAACATTATTGCAAAACAAATTTCAACATAGGCTCATTGTGAAGATGTGCCCTGGTGGACATTTTTTGAGAACCAAAAAATATGTGCTTGCTGGTACATATGGCCTCATTTTATGTGTAAAACGAACACTATGGGGTGGTACAGCTGATTGCTGACCTCCCTATAGACAGCTTTATTTTCTGGTATGACTGGTTTGCTTGGTAGCTCGCAACATATGACGCCAGATTTGGTAGGTGGAGCGGAACTGGGGTTTGAGTCCGGCGAAGGACGGTTCCTCATACCAGGTAAAACAAACCCCCCAACAAAAAGAAACCCATGAGACCACGGTAGAAAGAGAAGGGCATCTGCTGCATAAAACATATAAAACATATGCTGGATAAGTTGGTGGTTCATTCCGCTGTGGCGACCCCAGATTAATAAAGGGACTAAGCTGAAAACAAAATGAATGAATGAATGAATGAATGAATGAATAATCCAGTAAGTCATTTTTTACAGTGTACACTCAATTTTTTTTTATGAGTGGAATCAACACAATTCTTGAATTTTTTTTAGGGGGGGGGTAGTTTACATAATGTTACATAATGTAAACTACATTAAATGTAATTGTTTAATTCACTTTAATTTGTTATGTTAACTTAATTTGTGTTGGAACAACATGAATGAGTTTTGTGGAACCCTGCATGTTTTACAATGTATATTATGTACGACAACAAGCTAAGGATGCTAATATTCGCAGTAATGTATACAATAGCTAGTGAATTTACATATGTCACATATGAGAAAATGTGACATATTTGAGATTGTCAAAAAAATTGTACACTGCGCCCTCTAGTAAATTTGAGAAAACAAAAACAGCTAAACAACATAGTCCAGAGTAGTAAATATTTGTCGATTCTCAAAAATGTAGTCCTGGGCACATATCTCCAGTGAGCCTGGGATGAAAAATGATGCATCACTGAACTGGAGCAGATTCACTGCCATTTTAAAACTTCATGATTACGAATACAGTAATTCTACAGTGTATTTAGATCGTGTTGTTTTGATTTTGATCTACACACTCAGGTTGAGGTTGTTTAGAGAGCTGATCCTGGAGAATAAAGAGATAAAAATGAGCCAGCAGTGCAGATTTCTCTTATCTCGTATTTCTGGCTGATGTCAGCTAAAGAAACAGATCGTCTCTGCTGCTCTACACAACATTCATCAGTCTGAAAACTGAACAAGCACCTACAAAAGTTTATTTTTTGAGTGTGTGGATCTGAAATTATAATGCGTTGAGCTGATTTAGAAGACTAATAATGCTGATTTGTTTGGATTTATTTACAGCTTAAAAACAAAACAAAACAAAAAAGCAGTGATATGGAGAGTATGTGCAAATCATAGTCTGACAACAGGGGAATTTCACACTTATGTATATGTATATATATATACACTCACCGGCCACTTTATTAGATATACCTTACTAGTACCATGCTGATTTTCCTTTGCCTTCAGAACTGTCTTAGTCCTTCATGACAGAGATTCAACAAGCTACTGTAAATATTCCTCTGAGATTTTGCTCCATATTGACATGATAGCATCATGCAGTTGCTGCAGATTTGTCGGCTGCACATCCATGATGCCAATCTCCCGTTCCACCACATCCCAAAGGTGCTCTATTGGATTGAGCTCTGGTGACTGTGGAGGCCATTTGAGTACAGTGAACTCATTGTCATGTTCAAGAAACCAGTCTGAGATGATTCACGCTTTATGACATGGCGCGTTATCCTGCTGGAAGTAGCCATCAGAAGATGGAGACACTGTGGTCATAAAGGGATGGACATGGTCAGCAACAATACTCAGGTAGGCTGTGGCGTTGACACGATGCTCAATTGGTACTAATGGACCCAAAGTGTGCCATGAAAATATCCCCCACACCATTACACCACCACCAGCCTGAACCGCTGATACAAGGCAGGATGGATCCATGCTTTCATGTTGTTGAGGCCAAATTCTGCCCCGACCATCCGAATGTGCAGCAGAAATGGAGACTCATCAGACCAGGCAACGTTTCTCCAATCTTCTATTGTCCAGTTTTGGTGAGCCTGTGTGAATTGTAGCCTCAGTTTCCTGTTCGTAGCTGACAGGAGTGGCACCCGGTGTGGTCTTCTACTGCTGTAGCCCATCCGCCTCAAGGTTGGACATGTTGTGTGTTCAGACATGCTCTTCTGCAGACCTCGGTTGCAACGAGTGCTTATTTGAGTTACTGTTGCCTTTCTATCAGCTGGAACCAGTCTGGCCATTCTCCTCTGACCTCTTGCATCAACAAGGCATTTGCGCCCACAGAACTGCCGCTCACTGGATATTTCCTCTTTGTCGGACCATTCTCTGTAAACTCTAGAGATGGTTGTGCGTGAAAATCCCAGTAAATCAGCAGTTTATGAAATACTCAGAGCAGCCTGTCTGGCACCAACAACCATGCCATGTTCAAAGTCACTTAAATCCCCTTTCTTCCCCATTCTGATGCTCGCTTTGAACTGCAGCAGATCGTCTTGACCATGTCTACATGCCTCAATGCATTGAGTTGCTGCCATGTGATTGGCTGATTAGAAATTTGTGTTAACGAGCAGTTGAACAGATGTACCTAATAAAGTGGCCGGTGAGTGTATATATCATAGTTATATTATAATTTTATCCGAGAAATGTTATGTCATATTTTACTTCATGCTTAATATAATTTATTAACTTTATATCTCATAGCTTGTACTTTTTTCCTCATCATTTCATGTCCTAATGTCACTGCTTTGTGCCATAGTTCTGACTGCTAATATAATAATTATGATTGTATCTCATAATTTAGTTTGATCAGTTTGCTAATTAAGTTTTTATGTAATAAATAAAAATGTTGCCATAATGTTGATGACTTTTTAATATCATTATCATGACAGTATCTTATAATTGCGACTTTCTATCTCATAATATGTTATGAAAATGAAAAGTGTTTGATTTTCTATAATTATTCATTCATTGATTTTCTTTTCAGCTTAGTCCCTTTGTTAATCAGGGGTCGCCACAGCGGAATGGACCACTAGCTTATCCAGCATATGTTTTACACAGCGGATGCCCTTCCAGCCTCATCCTAACACTGGGAAACACCCATACACTCTTGCATTCACACTCATACACTATGGCCAATTTAGCAGCAACACTATGGCCTCACAGCAAGAAGGTCGCTGGTTCGAGCCTCGGCTGGGTCAGTTGGCGTTTCTGTGTGGAGTTTGCATGTTCTCCCTGCATTCGCATTGGTTTCCTCCGGGTGCTCCGGTTTCCCCCACAGTCCATAGACATGTGGTACAGGTGAATTGGGTAGGCTAGATTGTCTAGTGTATGAGTGTGAATGAGTGTGTGTGGATGTTTCCCAGAGATGGGTTGTGGCTGCAAGGGCATACGCTGCGTAAAACAAATGCTGGATAAGTTGGCGGTTCATTCCGCTGTGGCGACCCCAGATTAATAAAGGGACTAAGCTGAAAATAAAATGAATGAATGAATTCCCTTATAGAGCATGTCTTTGGACTGTGGTAGAAACCGGAGCACCCGGAGGAAACCCCCGCCAACACGGGGAGAACATGTAAACTCCAACTGACCCAGCTGGGACTTGATCTTCTTGCTGTGATAATACATAATTATACATAACAGTTTTAAAAATCAATCGTTTACCAATAGTTTCATTTTTAATTTTGGAGATGTATACACCAGAAAGTGAAGCACTTACAAACAGCTAAAACCCCCACAAAAGCAGTGATATGGTGAGTGCGGGTGAAGCATCAGTGTGACACCGGGGGAATTTCACACTTCCACTCATGTTTAATTGAGAAGCTGATCCCAGATGAGGTCATATCACAGCCAGCCTGATAAAAACCTGTTCGTTTCTCTGTGGTCTCGCAGGAGCGGCCGGAGAGTGTTTAGTTTCTGCCCAGAGCCCCTCAACACTTTTAACAGTGTAGTGTACATGAGCGCCGGGGGCTTCAGACATCCTGCAAAAGAGAAACACACAGCGATAATCATAGCAGTCTCGGAGAGAGGCGAAGAACTCAACACCTGTCACAATACTCAATAGACTTTACTGCTTCACGCTGACTGAAATCTTTGTAAATAGTAATTTACAGTAAATACTAGTGCTTTTGAACCATATTATAAAGTGTTTACGCTCTAAAACAATGCTGGGTTCCACACAATCGATGTTCAGTAATATGCCTCAGTGAACCATTCATTTTCCTTCGGCTTTATTAATCTGGGGTCACCACAGCGGAATGAACCGCCAACTTTCCAGCATATGCTTTACACAGTAGATGCCCTTCCAGCTGCAACCCAGTACTGGGAAACACCCATACCCACTCAATCATACACACTCTCATACACTTCGTGGTTTATTTATAAACTAATTTGGAGAGGATCATGTTCTTATGATTGATCACAGCTGGTCCTGCATTATCTAATTTATGATTCACCAATCAGACGATTCCTATGCCACTATAAATACCCTGAGTTCCATATAACAGCCTTCCTTATTTTGAAGAATCCCCCCTTCCACCCTTACTCCTCCTCCTTTCCTAGATGGGTGGCACGGTGGCCCAGTGGTTAGCACTGTTGCCTCACAGCAAGAACATCACTGGTCCTAGTCCTTACCAAGCCAGCCGACATTTCTGTGCAGAGGTTACACGTTCTCCCCGTGCTCATGTGTGTTTACCCCGGGTTCCCCGGTTTCCTCCCACCATCCAAAAACATGTAACTTAAGTTAACTGACTAATCCAAATCGGCACCATAGACATGCTCCTACACGCTACACGCTGAATTATATATTTAACCCAATGGTTGATTTAAACATATTTGGTGCTTTGTTGGGTTATTTTTTAACCTTAATTAGGTTATTTAATAATAACTCACCCATTTGGGTTAAATATTTGGTGCTTTGTTGGGTTATTTTTAACTTTTATTTAGTTATTTATTTATTAACTCAACCAGATGGGTTAAAATTTTGAATTTCAACAGTCAACTGATTTAACTGACACAGAACAGCTGTATTAATATGCATATGTAATGTTGTTTTTGGGTTGTAAAGTTTAGTAAGCTATCATGCAATAACATTGTTATTTTTTTAATCAAATTACCACTCCATGTTGTGTTTTTATATTCGTTTCAGCAGCACTCTTAATTATTGATGATACAAACACGCACTTCATAGCCAATAAAACGCTTTCTCTACCTCCCATGGTCATCTCTACAGTGTTTTTTGGAGGAAATGATACACATATTTAGGATATTCGGCTGTCATTCTTGCCTTTAGGACCCAGCGGAGACATTTATTTACTTACCCAGCCATAATTGTAAATTAATAGTAGTACTACAATAGTAATACCAGAATAGAAAAAATAACATTTAATCAAAGTAACCCAATGCATTGGGTTAAATTTAAATAGTTAGGGGGTTCTATAATAACCTATAGTTAGGTTGTATGTTGGGGTATTTTTAACCCAACTATTTAACAGAGTAGTAAGTAGTTATCTCTTAAAAGCAATCACTCTCTGTTCATTAGCTACTACAGCAGGGGGGTTCTAAAGATCTACCTGAGCTTAAACTCCCCTCTCGCCCTGTAAACGGGAGGGAGCCCTGTTTAGGGGGGTGAGTGTAACGGAGGCCAGCTAGTAAGTGCTGTGCAGGTAAACCTCCCTCGTCTGACCTCTAAAGGTGCTCTACTGACTGATGCTAGCGGCCATGGTATTTAGCCTCCTTGGTAGAGCACCCGACTCCCATGCGGAAGGTCGCTGGTTCGATTTTAGCTCGGAGTGGGTTGGGTGGTGTAGGACCGGCAGGGTTACACTTGGGTTAAACCCCTACTGTTTTTCAAAGGACATCTTGGGATTTTTAAAGACCACAGATAGTCAGGACCTCGGTTTAACATCTCATCTGAAAGATGGCGCTCACTGAGCAGTGTAGAGTCCTCATCAATATACTGGGGCATTAGGAATCAACTCTTTCCACTATTGGTTAATAAAATTACTGAACATGAATCATCTTTTGCTCGTCTTCAGTTCCATTTTTCCATTCAGCTATTTTAATGCGCAATTAGGAAGATTGCATTAAAAAATGTTTAATTATGTGGGTAAATTTAGAAAATGTGCATGAAAAAGTTCAAAGATCAGCTTTTTATCTGATAAGAACAAAAAAAGTGCCTAAACTATGATCGAAAGACATTTACAGAATAAAGTATTGAAGCATCCCTATTAAAGTTACTGTATTTAGTTTCAATATTTAGTTACTGCATCGCCAACATTAATGCAAAACAAATGACAGCACAGTCTCATTAAGGAAAATGTGCCCTGGTGTACATTTTTTGAGAACTGAGAAATATGTGCTCGTGGGTACATATGGCTGCATTTTATGTATGAAACAAACACTACTGGGGGATACAGCTGACTGCTTACCTCCCTATGGATGGCTTTTTTCCCGGCATGACTGGTTTGTTCGGTAGCTCGCCACGTATCCCAGATTTGGAAGTGGAACTGGGGTTTTTAGTCTGCTGAAAGACTCAAACCAGGTAAAATGAAACCCATAAAAAGCAAGAGGCCATGGTAGAAGCAATGGCTTTTCTCTCGTAGTTTGCTTTTGAAAATACTATGGGTTGGGTTTAGGGTAGGCAGGGCTGGGTCAGTCAATATCAAGCTCTTACACTCAAAAAAAATAATATTTTGCTGCTTGTTCAAACTACTTGAAATGAGCTGAATCAACACAATTCTTTAGTTTTTTGGGGGGACAACTTAATTATTTTAAGTACAATCCACTTACATTTGTAAAAACTTCATTTTTTATAGTGTACACAAAAAGGATTTTGCTGCTTGTTCAAACTACTCGTTTAAAATGAGATGAATCGACACATTTCTTCAGTTTTTAGGGGGGCAATTTAATTGTAATTGTTAAATCAACTTTAATTTATCAGGAAGTGAGTATTTTGTTCTCTTTGACTACTTGGATGGAAACTCTGCTTTATTTGCACGTCTTTTATGCAGTATTTCAGTTTTGCGCATTTAATCCACATTTTTTGGATGAAAACCAACACAATCTCACGGCAATTCGTAACTTTTTGATTTAGTGGCTAATTCGTACGAATTCGTACGATCTAATTCGTACAATTTAGTACGATTTGCTCATCCACCAATGACGGTTGGGTTTAGGGGTGGGGTTAGGTGCCACGCCTCCTTTTTAAAATCGTACAATTTCGTACGACTGAACTCGTACAAATTAGCCACTAAACTGTCAAAACGTAAAATACTTACGTTTTCTCGTGAGATCAGGCTGATGGAAACATAGATACTGAGCAGTATAGAGTCCCCATCAATATACTGGAACGCTAAAACCCACACAGACCACAAGTTGAGCGCCCCCTGCTGGTCTCACTAGCACCACTTCCAGCAGCAACCTAGTTTTCATGTGAAGGGAGTATGATTTCCCGTACTCTTTCCACTATTGGTTATAAGCTAACAATATTACTGAAAATGAATCATCTTTCGCTTGTCTTTGGTCCATGTTTCCATCCAGTTATTTTTATGTGCAATTAGGAGGATTGCATTAAAAACTGTTAAATGATGTGCGTAAATTTTGAAAATGTGCATTAAGACGTTAAAAGATCAGCTTTTTATCTGATAAGAACAAAAAAAAGTGCATAAACTGCTATTGAAAGACATTTACAGAATAAATTCCAGCATGTGCATCAGTAAAGTGATGGGATTTTGATTGAAGGGATCATGTGATGGTAAAAATGTGCATGATAGAATGCATTAATGGACTTTGCAGCATTTCCAGCACATTGTAAAAGATCTGAAATGTTGTTCTGCTGGTGTAATCAGTCATCACAGGGGTTTAGTATTACTATTATTATATTATTATTCCTTCCAGAACTGTCTTGAGCATCTGTGTGCGCTCCCAAAGAGTGTCTCACACTTACAAAAGCCACCGCATTCACCGCGTTCATTACGTTTCGTCTTCATCTTCTGAGGCACAACTCATTTACTAGAGAAGAAAAACCACCACAGTGGCAAATCCCAACGCTAACTACACTTCTCTGACTAATATTTGCACCGGTGTATCAGGAATTGTTGATTTTGTCCACTTCTATTTCTCATTGACTAGGGACTCTGCTTTATTTGCAAGCGTTTTATGCAATATTACAGCTTTGTGCATACATTTAAATCACATTTTTGTTCATAAAAACATAGCTATTGACAATAGAGCTGATCTACTCTTTAGGAAAGCACACGGCAGTCTCAGGTCGGTTCATAAACTCCATTATCATCTCAATAGTGTCACTAAAGTGCCGTCTCTCCCTGGTGTCCATCTGAGCGCCTTCACCTCAGCGCTTCCCCTGAAGTGTTTTTTTTTTCACTGTGTGTCCTGATGAGGAGATGATGAGGCCGTCTGCATGAATAAATGATCGTACACGCAATCCACCGGAGGAAATACAGCAGCGCTAATGAGGAAGTGTTTCCTCCTCTCGAGTGGTTTTATACACCAGAAAATAAAGCACGGCCCGCTACCGTAATTACTAATGTCTCGAGTGCATTCCTGCCCATGAATAAATGATGCCAGTAGATGGGATGGTGTGATATTAGTAGCTTTTCTTCCACCCTCTCGCCATCAAATCAACTTTTTAGATGAGTAAAACTAAAGGAAAGCGTCGCTCTGTGAGTCTCAGAGCAGCTCCATTTCAGCCCATCCCAATGCAATTCATTAATGAACCTGTTTTTGGCAGCAGAACATAATATGGATGAACTACCAGTCAGAGGAAGACGTCTGTGCCTGATTTCTGTAGAATATGCATTTAATTTAATTTTTACTTCACAAGAAAATATAATCACTTTGGTAAATCAGAAATAAAAAATAGTGTAAAACTTTGAGACACTAAGTAAAAAAGGTCAACATTAAAAGGTATTTATTATGATTATGTCAATTTTTTATCTGATAAATGTTGTCATTATTTTTTCACACTTTTTGACTTATTATCTCATAGTTACGACTCAGTATCTCAATTTTACACTTTAAAATTATTACTTTTACGTCTCATAGTTTGTACTTTTTTCCTCATAATTTTTAATGTCCCAATGTCACATTTTGTGCCATAATTTGGACTTCTAATATAATAATTATGACAGTATCTCATAATTTGGACTTTTAATATAATAATTATGACAGTATCTCATGACTAATTATGACAGTATCTCATAATTTAGACTTCTAATATAATAATTATGACAGTATCTCATAATTTGGACTTTTAATATAATAATTATGACAGTATCTCATAATTTGGACTTTTAATATAATAATTATGACAGTATCTCATAATTTGGACTTCTAATATAATAATTATGACAGTATCTCATAATTTAGACTTTTAATATAATAATTATGACAGTATCTCATAATTTGGACTTCTTATATAATAATTATGACAGTATCTCATAATTTGGACTTTTTATGTCAAAATATTTAATGACTTTGTCAGGAACATGACTGTTTCATGGCTTTTTTTAATCACGTTTTTATGTAATAATTAAACATTTTGCCATAACGTTGACTTGACTTTTAATATCATAATTATGACAGTATCTCACAATTTGGACTTTTTATCTCATAAATTTGGACTTTTGGACTCTTCTCAATTTTACACTTTAACATCATTTCTTTTATGTCTCATAGTTTGTACTTTTTTCCTCATAATTTTGAATGTCCCAATGTCACATTTTGTGTCATAATTTGCATTTCTAATATAATAATTATGACAGTATCTCATAATTTGGACTTTTAATATCATAATTATGACAGTATCTCATAATTTGGACTTTTAATATAATAATTATGACAGTATCTCATAATTTGGACTTCTAAAATAATAATTATGACAGTGTCTCATAATTTGCATTTCTAATATAATAATTATGACAGTATCTCATAATTTGGACTTTTTATGTGAAAATATTTAATGACTTTGTCAGGAATATGACTTTCATGACTTTTTAATCACATTTTTATGTAATAATTAAACCCTTTGCCATAACATTGACTTGACTTTTAATATCATAATTATGACAGTATCTCATAATTTGGACTTTTAATATAATAATTATGACAGTATCTCATAATTTGGACTTCTAAAATAATAATTATGACAGTATCTCATAATTTGGACTTCTAAAATAATAATTATGACAGTATCTCATAATTTGGACTTCTAATATAATAATTATGACAGTATCTCATAATTTGGACTTCTAATATAATAATTATGACAGTATCTCATAATTTGGACTTCTAATATAGTAATTATGACAGTATCTCATAATTTGGATTTCTAATATAATAATTATGACAGTATCTCATAATTTGGACTTCTTATATAATAATTATGACAGTATCTCATAATTTGAACTTTTAATATAATAATTATGACAGTCTCTCATAATTTGGACTTTTAATATAATAATTATGACAGTCTCTCATAATTTGGACTTTTAATATAATAATTATGACAGTATCTCATAATTGAGACTTTTAGATGTCAAAAATATTGTAATGACTTTGTCAGGAACATGACTGTTCATGGCTTTTTTAATCACGTTTTTATGTATAATAAACATTTGCCATAACGTTGACTTGACTTTTAATATCATAATTATGACAGTATCTCACAATTGGACTTTTTATCTCATAAATTTGGACTTTTGGACTCTTCTCAATTTTACACTTTAACATCATTTCTTTTATGTCTCATAGTTTGTACTTTTTTCCTCATAATTTTGAATGTCCCAATGTCACATTTTGTGTCATAATTTGCATTTCTAATATAATAATTATGACAGTATCTCATAATTTGGACTTTTTATGTCAAAATATTTAATGACTTTGTCAGGAATATGACTTTCATGACTTTTTAATCACATTTTTATGTAATAATTAAAAACCCTTTGCCATAACATTGACTTGACTTTTAATATCATAATTATGACAGTATCTCACAATTTGGACTTCTAATATCATAATTATGACAGTATCTCATAATTTGGACTTCTAATATAATAATTATGACAGTATCTCATAATTTGGACTTCTAATATATTAATTATGACAGTATCTCATAATTTGGACTTTTTAATCTCATAAATTTGGACTTGTTATAAAAATGACTTAAATGTTACATATTTTGTAAAATCAAATTTATACGTGCTCCTTTAAAACTCCTGCAATAACGTTTACCCATTGTCTCTTAATTATGAGATAGTAATCTCATTTGTGAGAATTATACACCAGAAAGTAAAGCACGACCAACAACCGTAATTACTAATGTCTCGAGTGCATTCCTGCCCATGAATAAATGATGCCAGTAATGAGGATGGTGTGATATTAAGCAGCTTTTCTTCCACCCTCTCACCATCAAATCAACTTTTAGACGAGTAAAACTAAAGGAAAGCATCGCTCTGTGAGTCTCAGAGCAGCTCCATTTCAGCCCATCCCAATGCAATTCATTAATGAACCTGTTTTTTTCTTAAAACCCTGAATTGTTCTGTTGGCCATCAGTCAAGGTTTCAGCTTCAGTCTTTGACTCGAAATCATTTTATTCAGCTGCAGTACTAATGAATAAAGAGAAAAATGAAGATTTCTGGCACACACAATCATTGGAGATTTGGCAGAGGATTATAAGAGTACAAACTACTGATCAGAGGAAGGATTCTGTATTGAATATCTGTAGAATGTCTAGATATTTGTGAATATGTATCTCTGCATGAAAAAATTTGTCAATTCCCTTATAGAAATGTAGTATATGGCAATATATCCAAATTACATACAGCATATGACATGCCAAACTCATATATGGATTTAACATGTATATAATGCAATTTATGCAACATATACTTATTATTAACCACAAACCTCCTGCTTAAAACACCGTATCTCTGTAAAAATGTCAATGATTTGAACGGTAAAACTGCAGTAAATGTACAGTGAATATTTGTAAGTTGACTTTTACAGAATTCCCTGCATGAATCTTGACTTTTTAAGCTTTTTTGCTAACATTACTGTTGTTGTTTTTATTTATTTTCAGCATCTTGAATGAACAATTGTTTGATAATTATTTTTCAACTAGAAAGAAAAGCATTTTTGCAGTGTTTATTGAACAGTTCATCCAAAAATGAAAATGACACAATAATTCTGATATTGAAATCACATATTTATTTAATATAATAATTTGCATAATAATAACAATAATAATAATAATAATAATAATAATAATAATTATTATTATTATTATTATTATTATTATTATAAAAATAATAATAATTAGCATAATTGATGCAAATTACATACAGTAAATGACATAAATGTTCATATATGGCTTTTACAAATGTGAAATATATGTAATGTATGCAACACTTACCGGCCACTTTATTAGGTACACCTGTCCAACTGCTCGTTAATGCAAATTTCTTATCAGCTAATCACATGACATCAACTCATGGCATGTAGGCATGTAGACATGGTCAAGACGATCTGCTGCAGTTCAAAGCGAGCATCAGAATGAGGAAGAAAGGGGATTTAATTGACTTTGAACGTGGCATGGTTGTTGGCGCCAGACGGGCTGGTCTGAGTATTTCAGAAACTGCTGATCTAGTGGGATTTTCACGCACAACCATCTCTAGTGTTTACAGAGAATGGTCTGAAAAAGAGGAAATATCCAGTGAGCGGCAGTTCTGTGGGCTCAAATGCCTTGTTGAGCAAAAGAACAGGAAACTGAGGCTACAATTCACACAGGCTCACCAAAACTGGACAATAGAAGATTGGAGAAATGTTGCCTGGTCTGATGAGTCTCCATTTCTGCTGCCACATTCAGATGGTCGAGTTGGAATTTGGCCTCAACAACATGAAAGCATGGATCCATCCTGCCTTGTTCAGGCTGGTGGTGGTGGTGGTGTAATGGTGTGGGGGATATTTTCTTGGCACACTTTGGGTCCATTAGTACCAATTGAGCATTGTGTCAACGCCACAGCCTACCTGAGTATTGCTGCTAACCATGTCCATCCCTTTATGACCACAGTGTCTCCATCTTCTGATGGAGCAAAATACTTCCAGCAGGATAACGCACCATGTCGTAAACCATCTGAATCATCGTGAATCATCTCAGACTGGTTTCTTAAACATGACAATGAGTTCACTGTACTGAAACGGCCTCCACAGTCACCAGAGCTCAATCCAATAGCGCACTTTTGGGATGTGGTGGAACGAGAGATTCACATCATGGATGTGCAGCCGACAAATCTGCAGCAACTGTGTGATGCTATCATGTCAATATGGAGCAAAATCTCTGAGGAATATTTTCTAGTAGCTTGTTAATTCTATGCCATGAAGGATTAAGACAGCTCTGAAGGCAAACGGGGGTCCAACCCGGTACTAGTAAGGTGTACCTAATAAAGTGGCCGGTGTGTGTGTATTTCAAAATATTGCCACTTACATGTTTTTTTTTTTTTTTTTTTTTTTTTTTACACCACTGGAATTACAAGTTTATTTACAGTATGGCCATAAAAATATACCATACTGTCATAATTATGAGATTAATAGTAAAATCAACATGAATTCTTGATTTAAATTTAACAGAATCATGCAGGGAATTCTGGGAAAGGGAAATTACAGTTATTAACCCTAAATATAAGTTAAAGAAACTTATCTTTAAACAATTTACGTGTTTTTACTGTAGCATTTTCTCCATTGAAATGACTGACATTTTCACAGGGATGCAGTGCTATAAGCAGGAGGTTTTGTGGTGTGTCAGTCTTTATCTGGTCCTGCTGTGTCCTTCTGTGAGATGAATGAGTGTGTGTTGGGGGCAGAAAGACACAGTTAACCCTGATGTCCAGAGCGAGCGGCGCGTGCGGATCTTCATTAACCTCCACACAGGTGAACCGTTCATCTCACACAAGCGCTTATTAGCCGCAATAACACTCGGCGCTCGCTCTTTTCAATTAAAGAAGGAGCAGTGTTTCATTAACCCCTCGCGGGACAGCCTTGTTTGGGGTTGCGCGCAGAACAGGGTCGTATTTTACTGAAACTATCTGTGAGTTTCTGCGTCTGACAGATCCGGCCTGAAATATGGTGGTGTGTTCAAGAGAGCAAATCATATTTCCTGAGATCGGCGGCTAATAAGGTGAACTCACTTACGGGCGAAATGACCATCACACCTCCTGATATACGCTGAGAAATGAAGCGGACATTAAGAAACTCGTTATTCTTTTATAGGACAAAACTGAGACAAAGTCAAAGAGAGACTCAAACCCAGGTCTGATATCAAGAGCTTTTCAGATGCCCGTATAGATATTTCAGGCCAGATCTGGCGACTACTGTCAGACGCAGAAACTGATCATTTTCAGCAGCAATATTCATCATTAATCAACAAAATTATGCAAATTTCATTCAGTTCAGTGGCATTGTTTACATTCTGTACCTCCAATATGGCCGATTTCTTGCTAGTGTTATGAAAGATACATCTGAATTTAGGGGAGTCAAAATTAATTGTTTCTTTAGTGCACCGTGATGCAGACGCGGACACTTCTGTATGGGTTCAGTGATAATCATTACCGGTTATTATGTACTGACGTCATTTATCTCATATTTGCTATGTCGCCGTAGCTTACTATGGCGAGGGAGGGTACTTACAACGCTCCAACTACTTAAAAACGAACAAACTCTGCACAATTTCCCTGCGTGTGTGTTTGCTTTCAGTCAGACTTACAGCAGAAGCCCCTATTTCACTGCGATTGACAGAATGAAAGTTCCTCTCCTCTCTGCTGTTACAGTGATACTTCTGGATAGAGGTCTGAAAGAAATCTGGTCGGGTCCCGGGGCCCCCGCGGTTCAGCTGTGGGAGCCCCGGGACCCGACCAGATTTCTTGCGGCGCGGGAATACATTTTCGAATAAAGCGCGGGAGCGGTCAGTAACTCTGGTGTAATTTGAACAGGAGCGGGCGGTCTAACAATATCGCTCCCGAGCGAGCAAGCACGCATGTGTGTGTGTGTGTGTGTGTGTTTATGTGTGCGAATGAGAGAGAGCGTGATGCTGTCTTGTTTTGGGTTGTCTATGTTTGTGTTTGTGTGTGATTGAGAGAGAGCGTGATGCTGTGTGTCGCTTGCTTGGTGCTGTGTGTCTATATGTGTGTGTGTGTGTGTTTATGTGTGTGAATGAGAGAGAGCGTGATGCTGTGTTTCGCTTGCTTGGTGCTGTGTGTCTATATGTGTGTGTGTGTTTATGTGTGTGAATGAGAGAGAGCGTGATGCTGTGTTTCGCTTGCTTGGTGCTGTGTGTCTATATGTGTGTGTGTGTGTGTGTGTTTATGTGTGTGAATGAGAGAGAGCGTGATGCTGTGTGTCGCTTGCTTGGTGCTGTGTGTCTATATGTGTGTGTGTGTGTGTGTTTATGTGTGTGAATGAGAGAGAGCGTGATGCTGTGTGTCGCTTGCTTGGTGCTGTGTGTCTATATGTGTGTGTGTGTGTGTGTTTATGTGTGTGAATGAGAGAGAGCGTGATGCTGTGTGTCACTTGCTTGGTGCTGTGTGTCTATATATGTGTGTGTGTGTTTATGTGTGTGAATGAGAGAGAGCCTGATGCTGTCTTGTTTTGTGTTGTCTATGTTTGTGTTTGTGTGTGATTGAGAGAGAGCATGATGCTGTGTGTCGCTTGCTTGGTGCTGTGTGTCTATATATGTGTGTGTGTGTTTATGTGTGTGAATGAGAGAGAGCCTGATGCTGTCTTGTTTTGTGTTGTCTATGTTTGTGTTTGTGTGTGATTGAGAGAGAGCATGATGCTGTGTGTCGCTTGCTTGGTGCTGTGTGTCTATATATGTGTGTGTGTGTGTGTTTATACAGACAGCTTGTTATAGTACACCCCCTCCCTCCTCTCCGAAATATAAAACTGTGTATGGAAAGCATCGTCAATGCACCGTGATGCACCGAGATTTCGAATTGAACCGAATCGATGGCATGATAATCGTAACCAAACCGAATCGTGAGACTAGTGTAGGCTCACACCTCTATCTGAATTAATATTAATTATAATATTTAAACATCTTGCTAATGTTATTTCTAAATGTTTTTTTTTTATTTATCAAATTTGTATTAGCTTATTTCTCCAACAGACACAAATCTTAGTTCCTGTAGTATCTGTAGTTATAACTTCAACTCATAATTACTGCATAAAAAGCAAATATTATTATTAAATCATAAAGACAGAAACTCAACATTAGGATAAAAATGAGACATTAGGTCATAATTTTAAGATTGTGGAAATTATTAGAAAAATATTAGAATTATGAGATAAAGTAGGAAGTCTGACATAAAAACTCAACTTTGAGATTCTGATATATTATGAGACGCTATCATAATTATGAGATAAAAAGTCCTCAAAATGATAAAACTCGTTATTCATTTATAGGACAAAACTGAGACAAAGTAAACGAGACTCAATTCCAGATCTGATATCAAGAGCTTTTCAGATGCCGTAAGTGAATTCACCTTATTAGTGGCCGATCTCAGGAAATATGATTATCTCTCCTGAACGTTTATATATATATATATATATATATATATATATATATATATATATATATATATATATATATATATATATATATATATATATATATATTCAGATATTTCAGGCCGGATTGGGCGGCTAATGTCAGATGCAGAATCTGATCATTTCAGCAGCGATATTCATTAATAATCAGCAAAATTATGCAAATTTCATTCAGTTCAGTGGGATTGTTTATATTCTGTACCTCCAATATGGCCGATTTCATGATAGTGTTATGAAAGATACAATATTATTTTTAATATTTAAACATTTTGCTAATGTTATTTCTAATGAAATTCATGAAATAAAAAAAGAAAATGTAACACAGAGAGTATAAAAATCCTTTTGTGTGAGGAACTACTTTCTTCCTCCATTCATTCCCATCTGCAGCTGACCTCAGAACAGCAGAAACCGCTGCTCATTCACCAACATCACTGTAGTGTTTGAATGATTCTCTAGCGTAATGTCTAAAGTGATGACAAAACAGCTGATTTTGCTCACATTTTAAGATGATAAGGCTGAACAGCATGAAATGCCATCAGTCTACAGAGATTTCACAGTATTACTCTGTTGCAATCGAAAGATCACAATAAATATCCATGAAAAAGCCAAAGCAAAGCAAACACTAGCAGATTACTATGGTATAAATACAGCACTACAGCATACACAAGAGAGAGATCGACTCAGAGTGTCACTAACCTGTTTAATATTGATTTATCAGCTGAAGATTAAAATTATGCTGAGTTTTCCTCCTCTAAGAGCTTATTATGTGGTCTCTGTCGCCATCTTGTGGCAGAACATCAACCATCTTTGCTCTGCTCAGTATGACAGGCTGATCACGCGCTGAATCTCAGAAATGATAAATATTTAAAAATAGGCACTATCCTTATAAAGAAACTGCAGAGTTGCAATCTAAACAACTACATTCTCTCCTAAAAAGCCTTAAAAGTACATGATGTTGTCCAACAGCTGCAATATTTGTCAAACTGTAGTGAGTTTATTGATCTACTGTCACTCTATGTGGGCGGAGTAATACACAAGGGTGAAGAGGCTGTATGAGTTCTGATATTGCAGAATATCACACGGCTATCAGCTAATAAGATTTAGGAACCAGACAGAACCGTTGTATATATATTTATATTCAGAGAACTTATATTCATAAGTTCTCTGTTGTCGTTTGTGTTTCAGTAATCATGGTGTTACAGTGTTTTTGTAAAGAGACTCTGACTCTCTAAAGACTCAAACAACAGTGACTTTAATGTTCAGTTCTTCTGATTTTCTTCTTCGTCTCCATTAGAAACAGACATGATTGACAGCTGTGTTGTAAAGGCTCGTCGCCACGGGAACAAGCTTGACCTTTTGCACATGGTCAGTCAGTGACGCGCGTGTTTATTTCTGACGTACACACTGAAAGAAGATTTTCAACACATTTTAAACAGAGATTTAATGCCATGATGACAGTACATCATATTTTACTAAGAGGGTAATGTTTTAAGAACTCATGACTCATTAACATAACATTTATTTTGTGACATACAGTATGCAAAATATATCAAGTCAGCGCAAACATTTCTGTCCCCAATCAATCAATCAATCAATCAATCAATCAATCAATCAATCTATCTATCTATCTATCTATCTATCTATCTATCTATCTATCTATCTATCTATCTATCTATCTATCTATCTATCTATCTATCTATCTATCTATCTATCTATCTATCTATCTATCTATCAATCATAGTCAAATCTTATCATCAGTTTTAGCTGTCAGTCTGAAGTGTATAATTCCAGCTACAGAGGTGATGATGATGAAGGTGTGTGTGTGTTTGTTCTAGTTTAAGTGGTTTACAAGAACAGAACTGTGTATAATGACATGGGTATGACCTAGTTGTACTCTATTAAGCAGGTTTACTATGACATATCTTGTGTCTCATAATTCAAAAGGCTTAAAAATCATACCTAACCATATAATATGCCATATAATAAGCGTTTTTTACTTTATAAAATGTATTACACCTATGGAGAGTCCTCATAAAGCACCAATATCGTGTATGTATGTATGTGTGTCCCTGTGTGTGGTGTCTCTTCTAACCTGTGTGTTTGTTGACTGCCAAACAGGAGCGGGTTGAACTGCTCTCATTGGCTGTTGACCTCGGGTCGGGGCTCCTGATTGGTGGATGTGTTGTTGTTGATAGTAGAAACCATTTCAGGGTAATTTGTGTCTGGTTGAGAGAGGAAAGGAGAAAAAAAGAGTGAGGAAAAACCCCTCCGAAACAAACCGCAGATCAATGAGAGCGAAGAGGAAACACCAGACACACCATCATCTCAGAAAGACCCGCAAAAAAAGCAGATTTATAATCTTAAAAAAAAAATAAACAGTTCAAATTAGCATTAACTGAAATAATTGTTTCATTTTTATAATTTTTTATTTAATTAATTGTCTAAAGTTAGATTTTTGCTTAGTTCAAGCATTAAAATAAGTAAAATTGAATAAATAATATATTTAAAACTAAAACTCATGACCATATACAGTATCTATTACGAAGCATGCTATCCATCTCAGATGCTGAAAAGCTAGTCCATGCTTTTATGACCTCTAGGCTAGATTACTGTAACGCTCTGTTCTCTGGTTGCCCACAATCATCTATTATTAAACTTCAGTTAGTGCAAAATGCAGCTGCTCGAGGTCTAGAAAATATGATCATATCCCCCCAATTTTATTCTCCTTACACTTTCCGCCTGTTGAGTTCCGTATTGATAATAAAATACTGCTTCTTATTTATAAAGCTTTATTTAACCAACCTTCTGTCTCACTACAATCCAACCAGCTCTTTAAGATCTGAAAACTCATTACGCAGTAATGTCTTAGCAACCACCTAGCAACCACTCAGAACACCCTAGCAACACCAAGGCAATGACCTAAAATACCATAGCAACCACCTAGCAACACCTTAGCAACTGCCTAGCAACCACTCAGAAAACCCTAGCAACCACCTAGCAACAGCTTAGCAACCGCCTAGCAACACCTTAGCAACTGCCTTGCAAACACCTTAGCAATCACATAGCAACACCTAAGCCACCGCCTGGCAATGCCTTAGCAACCGCATAGCAACACCTTAGCAACATCTTAACAACCAGTCAAAACACTCTAGCAACCACCCAGCAATGCCTTAGCAACCACCTGGCAACACCTTAGCAAGCACTCAGAACACCCTAGCAACCACATAGCAACACGTTAGCAACCGCCTAGCAACGCTTTAACAATCGTCTAGCAACACCTTAGCAAGCATTCAAAACACTCTAGCAACCTCCTAGCAACCACCTAACAAGCACTCAGAACACCCTAGCAACGCCTTAGCAGTCATTCAGAACACCCTGTCAAGCGCCTACCAAGAAACATGCCAGTCTATACTAGAAACATGCTAACATATATGTACTTATCTATGCCGACTGTTTCAAACTTCATAAAAACAACTATTTTACACTTTATTTACACTTTAAAACGACTTCAAACCTTCAGACAACTTAATATCTGGTTAGCATTTAACACTGAATAAAGCACATGAGCTGTACCTGAGCTGATCAGTTCAGTTTTCTGTTGTTCAGCCGTTTCTAATATATATATTTCAGGTGTTGCTTAGGACAAACACCAACACAATCTCACGGCAATTCGTAACTTTTTGATGTAGTGGCTAATTCGTATCAATTCGAACAATCTAATTCGTACTATTTAGTACGATTTGCTTATCACCCAATGACGGTTGGGTTTAGGGGTGGGGTTAGGTGCCACGCCTCCTTAAAATCGTACATTTTCATACGACTGAACTCGAATTAGCCACTAAACTGACAAAACGTAAAATAGTTAAGTTTTTTTGTGTGATCAGGCTGCAAGAACTGCTTTTAATATATGGAAATGATTCCTTCTATTGCGTGCCGTTGCTTTTATTTACATCACGACTTAAATCAGCCCTAAATAAGCCTTTAGGCTTGAGAGTCAGTCACACTCCTGTTGGTGTCGTCAATCTGGCAACCTGCGCTTGCATGTGTTTTGATCCAGGTGAGCAATACCTACTTCAACCACTGGGTGTCACACTCACATACTGCACCTTTAAAAAAACTAAAGCTAAGTAAAATAAACAACAATTAAAACCTTAATGAGATATATTAAATAATGCAAATATAAAAAGCTAATCATAGCCCACTAGGCCAGGCAGAAAACGTCTTTAAATATTAATATAAAATATTTACTGCTATGATATATAAACATATATTGCAAGCAGGGGTGGCGCGGTGCCGCAATGGGTAGCGCTGTCGCCTCACAGTAAGAAGGTTGCTGGTTCGAGCCTTGGCTGAGTCAATTGAACACGTTCTCCCCTTGCCGTGGGTTTCCTCCGGTTTCCCCATTGAATAAGCTAAATTGTCAGTAGTGTATGCGTGTGAATGTGAGTGTATGGGTGTTTCCCAGTACTGGGTTGCAGATGAAAGGGCATCCACTGAGTAAAACATTTTCTAGATAAGTTGGCGGTTCATTCTGCTGTGGCGAAGAAAATAAATGAATGAATGAATTGCAGAAAATAATGAAAATGAGTTCAAGTCACTCATACTGTGACGCTGCAGTGTGTGTGTGTGTGTGTGTGTGTGTGAGAGTGTGAGAAAGAGCCTGGGAGATAATCAATAGAGCTCAGATGTATGAGTGTGTATGTGGGTGTTTTTCTTACCCATCATGCCTCAGTCAGCTGTGCAGCTTCATGACCGCAGGACCCATAATCCCTTCTGCTCCGCGTGGCATTTCTCTCTCGGCTGTTGATCACAGATCACGTGCTGCTCCATCAATAACTTGGGCAGTCTGAAGTCTTCTGAACGGTCATTTTTGAGATGTGATAAATCCAGCAGAGTTTATGATCTCCAGAGTTTTACTGCTCGTGTTGTTCATTTAAAGGCTTTCAAGGACAGTTTGTGCGTCTCTCCCGCTCTCACTGCTGTGAAAGGCATGATGGGATTGATTAGATGCAGCACACAGAGTGTTTACTGTATAAGTGTTTAAATAACAAACATATGTGCTGACTTTCTGATCTTCATTTATTTTAGGACATAAAAAAGTTACATATTTAACCACTGTGCAACCCTATATATATATATATATATATATATATATATATATATGTATATATGGTGACACAATGGCTCAGTGGTTAGCACTATGGCGTCACAGCAAGGAAGTCACTGGTTCGAGTCCCGGCTAGGCCAGTTGGTATTTCTGTGTGGAGTTTTTGCATGTCCTCCCTGTGTCTATCGTTTTATCTATCTATCCATCCATCCATCCATCCATCCATCCATCCATCCATCCATCCATCCATCCATCCATCCATCTATCTATCTATCTATCTATCTATCTATCTATCTATCTATCTATCCATCCATCCATCTATCTGTCAGTCTCTCTGTCTGTCTGTCCATCCATCCATCATCCATCCATCCTCCCACAAACCCATTCACCCACCTGTTCGTACATCCATCATCCATCCCTCCATCCATGTATCTGTCTATTTCTCTATCCATCCATTCATCCATCCATCCATCCATCCATCCATCCATCCATCCATCCATCCATCCATCCATCCATCCATCCATCCATCCATCCATCCATCCATCCATCTATCTATCTATCTATCTATCTATCTATCTATCTATCTATCTATCTATCTATCTATCTATCTATCTATCTATCTATCTATCTATCTATCTATCCATCCATCCATCTATCCATTCATCTATCTGTCAGTCTGTCTGTCTGTCCGTCCATCCATCCATCCATCCATCCATCATTCATCCATCCTCCCACAAACCCATTCACCCACCTGTTCGTACATCCATCCATCCATCCGTCCATCCATCTATGTATCTGTCTATCTCTCTATCCATTCATCCATCCATAAACTATACTAAAAATATAAAACCAGCAGAGATATCCGTATACTTGCTGTAAAAGCTTTGCTCTCTGTGAAATGCTCATTACTCTAACAGTCGGTGTGTTAGTTTCAGTAAGTTAGTAGCCGGAGTGTGTTTAGTGAGTCGAGTTCAGCGGTGGCCGCAGACAGAGCACAGGTCGGGATATAACCTTGCCAGAAAGAGTGTTAGGCCTCTAAAAATAAAATACCCTGATTACTGGTGCAGCCCTGCAGCTCCACACACCCAATGAAAGTATTGATGAGTGAATCCCAGCCTAAGAGAACATGGAAACAAGCGCTGGCTAGCGGCCATAGTAAACCTATTGATCCAGAGCTCGCCTATCTCTCTATGACAGCCTATTCCCACATCACACACACATTACTGTATCGGCTGTGTGTGTGTGAGAGAGAGAAAGAGAGAGATTTCTCTCGCTCGCTTTCCTCATCAATCCATTACCAGAACATTTTGATGTTTTGTGGCCTGGTCTCTATTAGTGCCTTGCTGTGTTTGTCGTAATAATATAACTATAATAATAATAAAAAACTAATAAACAGCAATTAGAGGTTTAGAAATAATATATATGAAGAGATTAGATGCAAAAACCTCTAAATTTCATCTGAAAATTACCTCTAAAATAAGCTTTTTTTTCAGGCTCCTGCGTGCATGTTCAGTAATTTCACTTTTATGGTAAACAATAAGTTTTTACTGGACTTCAAAGTGAAATATCTCAACATAAACAAAGGAGGCTGAGAAAATTTTTCATTTTCGTTGGAAATTTCAGACGGCACTTAGAGGTTTTTGCATCTGAACTCTTCATATGTAGTATGAAACTATACTATAAAATAGACTAATTATAGAATGAAAGTATAAATGAAAAATTCTCATTGAAACTGAATAGATGGATGGATGGATGGATGGATTGATCGATGGATAGATAGAATGTTAAATAGAATGACAGATTGATGGATGGATGGGTGGATGGATGGATGGACGGATGGACAGACGAATGGACAGATGGATAGATAGAATGTTAGATAGAAAAATAGATAGATACGGATGGATGGATGGACGGACGAACAGACAGATAGACGGATGGATGGATAGATAGAATGTTAGATAGAAAAATAGATATACACAATGCATCCGGAAAGTATTGATAGCGCTTCACGTTTTTATATTACAGCCTTATTGCAAAATAGATTAAATTGACCGATTTCCTCAACATTCTACACACAATCCCCCATAATGACAATGTGTAAAGAGTTTTTGAAATTGTTGCAAATTTATTCAAAATAAAAAAGCTGAATAATCAGATGTACATCAGTATTCACAGCCTTTGCTCAATACTTTGTTGATGCACCTTTGGCAGCAATAACAGCCTCAAGTCTTTCTGAATATGCTGCCACAAGCTTGGCTCACCTGTCGTTTGGGAATTTTTGCCCATTCCTCTTTGCAGTGCCTCTCAAGCTCTATCAGGTTGGATGGGAAGCGACGGTGTACAGCCATTTTCAGATCTCTCCAGAGATGTTCAATAGGATTTAGGTCTGGGCTCTGGCTGGGCCACTCAAGGACATTCACCGAGTTGTTGTGAAGCCACTCCATTGATATTCTGGCGGTGTGCTTTGGGTCATTGTCCTGCTAGAAGATGAACCGTCGCCCCAGTCTGAGGTCGAGGGCACTCTGAAGCAGGTTTTCATTCAGGATGTCTCTGTACATCGCTGCATTCATCTTTCCCTCTATCCTGACTAGTCTTCCAGTTCCTGCTGCTGGAAAACATCCCCACAGCATGATGCTACCACCACCATGCTTCACTGTAGCGATGCCATGAGCCTGGTCATGAGCGCTGCCTGCTTTTCTCCAAACGTAACGCCTGGCATTCACTCCAAAGAGTTCAGTTTGAGTCTCAGAGCAGAGAGTTTAGTTTCTGATGGTCTGAGAGTCCTTCAGATGCCTTTTGGCAAATTCCAGGCAGGGAGTGGATCCATCTGGCCACTCTACCAGGCCCCAATCACTCAGCAACTCCTGGTGGTTCCGAACATCTTCCAGTTACGGAGGATAGAGGCAGAGCAGCAGAAACATTTATGGATGGATGAATGGATGGATGAATAGATAGATAGATAGATAGATAGATAGATAGATAGATAGATAGATAGATAGATAGATAGATAGATAGATAGATAGATAGATAGATAGATAGATAGATAGATGGATAGATGGATGGATGGATGATGGATGGATGGATGGATGGATGGATAAAACGATAGATAGATAGATAGATAGATAGATAGATAGATAGATAGATAGATAGATAGATAGATAGATAGATAGATAGATAGATAGATAGATAGATAGATAGATAGATAAAACGATGGATGGATGGATGGATGGATAAAACGATGGGTGGATAGATAGATAGATAGATAGATAGATAGATAGATAGATAGATAGATAGATAGATAGATAGATAGATAGATAGATAGATAGATAGATGGAACGATAGATAGATAGATAGATAGATAGATAGATAGATAGATAGATAGATAGATAGATAGATAGATAGATAGATAGATAGATAGATAGATAGATAGATAGATAGATATGGGTATGTACGAAGATATGGATAGACAAAATCTATCGTTCTGTCTGTCTATCCATCTATCCATCCATCCATCCATCCATCCACCTGTCTGTCTGTCTATCTATCTATCTATCTATCTATCTATCTATCTATCTATCTATCTATAAAGAGTGATAACATCACTTACAGGGGTCATTTCAATTAGGGTGTTCCCTCAACAGGCAGCAGACCTGCAGTTCACTAGGGTTCGGAGCAGATCTAGTGTGTGTGTGTGTGTGTGTGTGATGTGGACCCTCCTCTAATGGCTCGGATGATAGATCAGTTGTGTGCTGATGATAATTAATTCTCTGTGTGTGTTTTCAGGAGGGGTCGGCTCTGACGCTCTGTCAGTCAGATGGTCCTCAGGAGAGTCTTTTGTTTTGAATAGGGGGAAAATCTGAGCCGCGGAGAAGCCCGATCAATTCCCTCTAACTACACTATTGATTAGCTGCAGTAACATTTTTCATTTATTAATTATGAGGAATATGTACTTGGAAGTGTCTCTCTGGCTCTCCTGATAGGGTCATCAGGCATGAGCTGATATCATTTGGTGCTTGTATGAATGTGCTTCAGACATATCGTCGTCATTAAGGACACACTGACACGTCTTTGTCTCTGAAATATGACTCTGTGTCCTCCATACTTCTCTTTTAGAGAGGGGAGCTTTAATTTCTAGGTTGCTAGAATGATTAGACTTTAGTTTTAATGATGTTTCAGTGCTTGTGCATAAAGTACAAAAGCAATAAACCTAAAATGACCTAATAATTAGATGACAAAATAAGAAGGCATGTGTGATGTGTAAACATTCATTCATTCATTTTCCTTCGGCTCAGTCTCTATTTCAGGGGTCGCCACAGCGGAATGAATTGCCAACTATTCCGGCATATGTTTTATGCAGCGGATGCTCTTCCAGCTGCAACCCAGTACTGGGCTCAGTGGTTAGCACTGTGGCCTCACAGCAAAAAGGTCGCTGGTTCGAGTCCTGACTTGGTCAGTTGGCGTTTCTGTGTGTTTGCATGTTATGCTCATGTTGGCGTGGATTTCCTCCGGTTTCCCCTCACAGTCCAAACACATGCGCTATAGGGAAATTGGAGGAACTAAATTGGCTGTAGTGTATGAGTGTGTGTAAATGAGTGTGTATGAGTGTTTTCCAGTACTGGGTTGCAGCTGGAAAGGCATCTGCTGTATAAAAACATATGCTGTATTAGTTGGCGGTTCATTCCGCTGTGGCGACTAAGCCGAAGGAAAATGAAAAATTAATGATTATTAATTCAAATACTTTTTCATCTAGATATAGTTAGATACTAAAAAACTATTAAAATAATAATAATAATATATAGTTCAAAGATAATTAACATCTAAAAATGTGCAAATGTCCTTAAATTATAAGACAAAATATGAAGGCATGTGTATAATGCATATTAAATAAACATATATTTAAATGTTCGACAAAATGATCAATTAAAATAAATCCATATTTAGATAGATATTAAAACATAATAGTACATGAATAATATACATTGTAAAAAAAGTTAGCGGATTATGCACCGGAAGAAAAATTACTAGTACATTTAGTGTTAAAAATGAACATTGATTAACAAAAGGTCTTAAAGGTGCGGTTTTTGACTCTTCTAAAGCCTAAAAACAGCATAATATGTGTGCAGATATTCAGAAACATGCTCAGTGAACATTCTTGTTTATCTGTAAAACAATGCTGAAGTCAGATTCAATTCAATTCAATTCAATTCACCTTTATTTGTACAGCGCTTATACAATGTAGATTGTGTCAAAGCAGCTTCACATAAAAGGTCACAGTAAATAGGAACAGTGTAGTTCAGTTTGTAGTGTTTAAGTTCAGTTCAGTTGAGCTCAGTTCAGTGTGGTTTAATAATCACTACTGAGAGTCCAAACACTGAAGAGCAAATCCAACGATGCGCAGCTCTACAGATCCCGAACCATGCAAGCCAGTGGCGACAGCGGAGAGGGAAAAAAAACTTCACTAAAGGCGGAAGTGAAGAAAAAAAACCTTGAGAGAAACCAGGCTCAGTTGGGCACGACCATTTTAATTTCTCCGCTGGCCAAACGTCTTGTGCAGAGCTGCAGATATTCTGCTTTGAACATGGGTGTTACGTGCGGGAACGGCTGTCTTTGTTTTGATCATTTAACCCGCCCAATGCCAGTTTAGCCAATTATATATGGGTCCGCGACCGAAACGCGACCTCCGGTGGACAGTAGCATCCTCCAAAATGAGACGCAGATTCAAAATTCCACATGAGGAGGTTATTAATTAGCAAATAATACAAATATAATAAGCGTAAACATTAGGTGAGCAGGTTACATTGTAACCCCGTGTCCTAACAACACGCTACATGATGAGATTTGCAGTGATGTGCAATTTGGCTGTTTGCACCAGTCGAAACATGACAGAAATGTAAATACAGCCATTCAGAATAGTTCACTCACTGCACTCCAGCCAAATGGTAAGGTTTATAATCTAATTAATACACATTAAACCTCTTTAACATGATTAAATGTAGATGCTGAATCACTGATATGTGTTGGTTTGCACTGAGTCTCAGTTCTGAAGTTCAATTTCAGATGGTTTATTTTATTGTTCAGATCTGAGCTGAACTATCTGCTGCTGCTTTCAGTAGTATGGCAATAATGTGATGTAAAATGGCATTCAGACTCACATTATTAGCATTTAACACTGAATAAAGCACATGAGCTGTACCTGAGCTGATCATTTATCCTGTTGTTCAGCTGTGAGAAATACAAGCCGTTTCTAATATATTAATTTCAGGTGTTGCTTAGGACAAAAACTCCTTTTATATGGAAAATAATCCTTCTATTGTGTGCTGTTGCTTTTATTTAGATCACGACTGAAATCAGCCTTTAGGCTCGACAGTCAGACACACTGCTGTTGGTGTAGTCAATCTGGCAACCTGCGCTTGCATGTGTTTTGAACCAGTTGTGCAATACCTAGTTTAACCACTGGGTGTCAAACTTATAATAAGTTAAGCATATAATTATAAAGAAGAACATAAACATAAAGAGCGTATTGTACTTTAATAATTTATAACTAAAATATGTAATGCAAATATGTAATTTAAGGTTTTTTAATTACACATAGATAAACATTTAACAAAATTAGCACCAACATAAGTATCAGTTATATTTACATACTATATATATATATTTACATACTATATATATATATACAGTTGAAGTCATATTAGCCCCCCTTTTAGTTTTTTTTTTCTTTAAATATTTCCCAAATGATGTTTAACAGAGCAAGGAAATTTTCACAGTATGTCTGATAATATTTTTTCTTCTGTAGAAAGTCTTATTTGTTTTATTTCGGCTAGAATAAAAGCAGTTTTAAATTTTTTGAAACCCATTTTAAGGTCAATATTATTAGCCCCTTTAAGCTATATATTTTTTCAATGGTCTACAGAACAAACCATCGTTATACAATAACTTGCCTAATTCCCCTAACCTGCCTAGTTAACCTAATTAACCTAGTTAAGCCTTTAAATGTCACTTTAAGCTGTATAGAAGTGTCTTGAAGAATATCTAGTCTAATATTATTTACTGTCATCATGACAAAGAGAAAAGAAATCAGTTATTAGAGATGAGTTATTAAAACTATTATGATTAGAGATGTGTTGGAGAAATCTCTCCGTTAAACAGAAATTGGGGAAAAAAAATAATTCAGGGGGCTAATAATTCTGACTTCAACGGTGTATAATAAACATAATAGTACATAAATAATATACATTTTAAAAGCAAAAATCTTACAGATGATGACAGCAATGGCAAAAAAATACTGGTACAATTTCTGCTAAAAGTTAACATTGATGATGGTTTTAATTAAACGATGTTTCTAGATTAATTAATTGCTTGATTGACAGAAAACTACCAAATCTTTGGGTATTATGCATATATATATATATAATTTATAAAATGGTAATAGGGCAGCATGGTGGCACAGTGGGTAACACAATCGCCTCACAGCAAGAAGGTCGCTGGTTCTAGACTCACCTGGGTCAGTTGGCGTTTCTGTGTTGCCGTGGGTTTCCTCCAGGTGCTCTGGTTTCCCCCACAAGTCCAAACACATGTGCTATAGAGGAATTGGGTAAGCTAAATTGTCCGTATGTGTATGAGAGTGTATGGGTGTTTCCCAGTGTTGGGTTGTGACTGAAAGGGCATACGCTGCGTAAACACGTGCTGGATAAGTTGGCAGTTCATTCCACTGTGGCAACCCCTGATTAATATAAGGACTAAGCTAATTAGAAAATGAATGAATATTCAGACACACACACACAGATACACACACAGATTTGTTAAAGATACTATTTAATTAGAGCTATTGTGAGTTTTATTTTTAAATATGTCCAAAGCTGTGCTGTCTATGATGCTGTCTATGTAGGCGTCTCAGTAGGGGTTTGGAGCAGAGCTGCGTGTCTGTTTTGGGAGGGTGCTATATTTTCCAGTTTCTCAAAAGAAACACTTGTTCTGTTTCTGTACATAGACACACCCTTGAGGCTGTCTGCGGTTCACAGGTTTAAAGATGTGTTAATAATATCCTTCATCTGTGTGTGTGTGTGTGTGATGCATATTGATCGGATATACTCACAGCTCATGGTCGGACTGGTCCATTTTTAAGCCAAGACGCCGACTGATGGTGACATACAGTAAATGGACTCAACCTTACACCAGGTCAAGGAGGACCAGAGACAGCAGAGGAGACAGACAGTGTGTGTGTGTGTGTGTGTGTGTGTGTGTGTGTGTGTGTGTGTGAGACAGGGTGCACTCAAGGTCATGCGTGGCCATGGCTACTGGAGCACAGAAATGTGATGTGACTGATAGCAGCTGTAGCTCAAAACTGTCTCTCTCTCTCTCTCTCTCTCTCTCTCTCTCACACACACGCGCGCGCGCACACACACTGATGAGATGGGAAATGACAGCACCACTTGATCCCTGTCTGTTTTTTTCCGACCATCTCCCCCTCAGGACCCCAACCAGAGCTGCCCAGCCGACTGCCCATGTGGAAATAGTGTCTGAACGTGTGAGAACGTAAATAAATACTGCTTTAACAATTCAGATGAAT
>NC_079455.1:44394598-44424598 GCF_903798145.1 Danio aesculapii | reverse complement strand
CGGCTGTTCTGATGTAGTTAGGGAGTTCATTCCACCAACTGGGCAGATTGAATGTGAGAGTTCGGGAAAGTGATTTCTTCCCTCTTTGGGATGGAACCACGAGGCGACGTTCATTCACAGAACGCAAGTTTCTGGAGGGCACATATATCTGCAGAAGTGAGAGCAGATACGAAGGAGCACAGCTAGAGGTCACTTTGTAAGCAAACATCAGAGCTTTGAATTTGATGCGGGCAGCAACTGGCAGCCAGTGCAAACGGGTGAGTAGCGGAGTGACATGTGCTCTTTTGGGTTCATCAAAGACCACTCGTGCTGCTGCGTTCTGAAGCAGCTGAAGAGGTTTGATAGAACTAGCTGGTAGCCCGGCTAGCAGAGAGTTGCAATAGTCCAGTTTGGAGAGGACAAGAGCTTGAACAATGAGTTGAGCTGTATGTTCAGATAGGAAGGGTCGGACCTTTCTGATGTTGTAGAGTGCGAATCTGCAAGATCGAGCAGTTCTAGAAATGTGCTCAGAGAAGTTTAGTTGGTCATCAATCGTAACTCCAAGGCTTTTTACCATTTTGGATGCAGTGATGGTTGCTCCGTCCATCTGGATTGAAAAGTTATGGTGAAGAGTCGGGTTGGCAGAAACTTCAAGCATTTCCGTTTTCATGAGGTTAAGCTGGAGATGATGATCTTTCATCCAGAGTGAAATGTCTGACAGGCAGGCTGAAATGCGAGCTGGAACCGAGGGATCATCAGGGTGAAAAGAGAGGTATAGCTGGGTATCATCAGCATAGCAGTGGTAGGAAAAACCATGTTTCTGGATGACTGTTCCTAAAGATGCCGTGTAGATAGAGAAGAGAAGTGGCCCAAGCACAGAGCCCTGAGGTACCCCAGTGTTTAGATGCTGTAGGTTGGACACCTCTCCCCTCCACGACACCCTGAATGACCTGTCCGAGAGGTAGGAACTGAACCATTGAATAACAGTGCCTGTGACGCCCAGTGACTCAAGCGTAGATAGCAGGATCTGGTGGTTTACAGTGTCAAAAGCAGCTGATAAATCCAGCAAGATGAGGACAGATGATTTAGAGTCTGCTTTAGCCAGTCTGAGATCCTCCACGACCGAGAGCAGGGCAGTCTCAGTTGAGTGGCCTTTCTTAAAGCCAGATTGCTTGTTGTCCATGAGGTTGTTTTGAGTAAGAAAGTCTAGGACTTGATTGAACACTACTTTCTCCAAAATCTTGGCCATGAATGGAAGCAGGGATACCGGTCGGTAGTTTTCAAGTAGCGTTTGATCCAGGTTGGGTTTCTTTAGCAGAGGGGTTACCCTAGCCTGCTTAAATGAAGTAGGGACACAATCTACATTGTAAGCACTTTAGAAATAAACATGAATTGAACTGTGCTATCCGAACCATTTGACAAGCGTGAGTGCTCCAAATAGGGCCCAGGCGCGAGGTTGGAAGAGGTGTGCCAGAGTGCGGTTCGGCAGGGCTATGATATGGTCATATGGTCACATCTGTTGTGCTTAACTGAAGACGCGATGTCACTTTTAAGGGACTGTGTTATGGAGTCAATCTAGGGCCATATAGACTTGCAAAATAGAATAAAGTTTTGCAAACAAAAAATAAAGTATTGAGCTAAAACCTAAAATTAAATGCAAATCAAAAATTTTTGAAAAATAAACATTTATTTTGCTAACAAAAATAAAGAACTGCAAAGGGAAAATTACATTTTTAAAATTAAAATTTGCAAACACAAAAGACCTGCAAATAAAAATCAAGCAGTGCAAAGAAATCTAAAATATTTGCAATTTAAAAAAATTTTTTTATAGCATTGCCTTTAACCAACCAGCACATGTTTTACGCAGCGGATGCCCTTCCAGCTGCAACTCATCTCTGGGAAACATCCATACACACTCATACACTACGGACAATTTAGCCTTCCCTATTCACCTGTAACGCATGTCTTTGGACTGTGGGGGAAACCGGAGCACCCGGAGGAAAGTCACGCGAACGCAGGGAGAACATACTCCACACAGAAACGCCAACTGATCCAGCCGAGGCTCGAACCAGCGACCTTCTTGCTGTGAGGCGACAGCACTACCTACTGTGCCACTGCGTCGCCACTAGACATGAGTTATCAAAACTATTATGTTTAAAAACGTTAACAATTCAGAAGGGCTAATAATTCTGACTTTAACTGTATATATTTTAGTGTAATACGCTTTAACTTTAAAGGGCACCTATGGTAAAAAATCTACTTTTCAAGCTGTTTGGACAGCCATATGTGCATGTATGGTGTATAGAGCGTCATATTGGGGTGATATAAACACACCCAGTGCTTTTTTTTCAGTTTAACAACATAATAAACGGTGGACCAATTGGAGCGGTTTTCAAACCGAACGCAACTTTACGTAGGAGTGCGGTCCCCCCACCCACCAATATTGATTGACAGGCGCGTCATCATATCCTCAGTTTGTTGATTCACGTCCCCCATTTTCAGCGTGAGTCGAAGCGATATCACTAAAGGAACACGCTAGCTCTATTTTCAGATGCAAGGCTCATTGGGCTCAACACAAGATCAATATTCTCCACATTATCGCTCTAATCGGAATTATTGGTTGTATCTTTAGGTAGGTTTGCAAACATGTGTACTTCTCATCGAGTCTACCTTATACTTCAGCCGTTTGCATTTCTCGCAATGCCAGAAGCTCCCTGTGACCTTAACTAGCATGCGTTTAAGAATTCTAAACATAGGTTTCTATCAGGGTACACTCAAGTCGACGGCTGGGCGCCGCGGACCGTTGCAGAAACCTGTTTAGAATTTAAAAATGCGTGGCGCGACGATTCGGGACACTTCATGTTTCTGCCGCGCCACAGAGAGTGTCTGGTGTGCCGTGTCGCGGCTTCGAGCGGCGCATCCGGTGCCTCAGTCAAAGTTAATTCAGTGTGCGTGGTTATTAGTCTCTGTGTACAAGCTCGGCACTTGAAACTAGCACACAGTTGGCTGTAAAACTGTACAAAGACACAAATGATTTTGTACTCTCTGCTTGGTCTGTGTCCGAGTCATACATGTATGACTGAATGCTGATCCTCTCTTCCTCCTTTCAATCTGCCGGTCAGACTCTGTTGCAAACACAGAGCGGGTCATGGCCCCGCCCCCATGTTACGTTGGCGGGAAGCCGAAACTAGTCTACATGTGAAGCAACACACCCCTAAATCAGGACACGCCCCCAACATGACACTTTTTAACACATTATAATAAAAAAATCTGAATTGTGTTTTAAACTGAAGCTAAACTGGCACACTCAGAAGAACCATAATATTAATATTAAATCAGAAAAAAGAGGTAAACTATGTGCCCTTTAATAAATGTTAACAAAACCTATTTAACTAATACCACTGAAAGCTAATATTAATATTATTCTCCTTATTAGGGAAAAAATCAGCTTCGCAAACCCAACAAAAACGCACAATTCAGACAGGATTGTGTGTGTGTGTGTGTGTGTGTGTGTGTGTGTGTGTGTGTGTGTGTGTGTGTGTGTGTGTGTGTGTGTGTGTGTGTATACAAAGGGTGAATTGCAGACATAAGGTCGAGCTCTTCAAAGACACGCACGGACGGCTTCTTGCAAGCGGGCTCTTAAATGGGCAGCCGTGTGGAGTGGCCCTCACATGTCTGTCTGAAGGACCAATACACTCTCCTCATCTGAGATTAACCATCTCAATTTACTAGCCAGTCACACCCCGCTACACACACACACACACACACACAATACTGACAGCCATCGGCCATTCATTCACACACTCACAACCCTATAATAATCACGTGCACTCATAAGCAACTAGTAATTTCCTCACCCTCGCTTGCCTGTGTCGTCCTCTCTTCATGAGGGCCCTTAAAGACCCTTTATAGGGTCAGAGTCGGGCATCGTTCCCTGTGCAAACCCAGCGGAGACGCTGTGGTGGCTGTTAGAGTCTTGGTAAAGCTAGCGTCATCGATCTGGTGGTCTGGTCTTAAAGAGCCGACTCCATGCCCAGTCACAGTCGCTGGTTATGGGACAGAAATCAAATCCTTGGTAAGGTAGAAGACCTTTAATGGACTCAAATAATGCAGGCGCAGAGGATTCACTCACACACACACACACACACACACACACACACACACACACACACACACACACACACACATATTTGGAGAAAAATAAAACAAGATTCATTATATTCTCATACATTTGTACATCTTTTTTATGTGAGGCTGAAGTCAATTGGTGTTTTGCTTCTTGTTTTTTTTGTATTTCTGAAGCGGTTCATCAATAAATGGCTGCTGGAGTGTTTATTCAATATCACTTGTGGCTGTGATGCTAACTCATTGATAAATTAGACATCAAATATTTATCAAACAACTCGGTATTTTAAGAATCCACTCTCTCAAGTGTGTTAAACCTGCTTTTCCACATGGTGAGAGAGCTTTGCTTGAGACACTTCGACTTTGATAATGTCAGATTTTCAGGAGTGGCCTGCAAAATAAAACAGAGAATGTAGATGAAGTCACAGGTTTTATTAGATACAACATACAGTGCTCAGCATACAGTTGAAGTCAGAATTATTAGCCCCCCTGAATTATTAGCCCCCATTTATTTTTGTCCACAATTTCTGTTTTTGTCCCCAAAATGTTTTTTAAAAAATTAAAAACTGCATTTTATTCTAGCCGAAATAAAACAAATAAGACTTCCTCCGAAAGGAAAAACATTATCAGACATACTGTGAAAATGTCCTTGCTCTGTTAAACATCATTTGGGAAATATTTAATAAAAAAAAAATTGAAGAGGGGCTAATAATCCTGAGTTCAACTACATATGCATACACCCCTTACAAATCTCTCTTTTAAATTCACATTTTAATAGGAAGCTATACAATATTATATTTGTGCATATAGATTAGATTAGTCAGTACTAAAGCCAAATCTAGAGCTTATCTAACAAAATAACTTACAACAACGGCCCAAAAACTAGTACAACCAAATTTATATGTTATAGAAAAATATTAAATACAAATTTAAAAAAGAGGAAAAATCAAGAGGAGCAAAAACATTGAAAAATGTTGTTGAAATTTTGTAGTTTGTAATTTTTTTTGTAATATTTTGCTTGAATTTAATTGTATTATCTTTCAATTTCTAAATATGTTTGGTGCCTAAAATATATAATTTTAAAAAATATATTCATTCATTTTCTTTTTCGGCTTAGTCCCTTTATTAATCTGGGGTCCGATGGGTGGCACGGTGGCCCAGTGGTTAGCACTGTTGCCTCACAGCAAAAATGTCACTTGTTCTAGTCCTTACCAAGCCGACCTTTCTGTGCCTAGTTTACATGTTCTCCCAGTGTTCACGTTGGTTTTCTCCCATCATCCAAAAACATGCAACTTAAGTTAATTGACTAATCCAAATTGGCACCATAGACGTGCTTCTAGTAAGTAGTTATCTCTTAAAAGCAATCCATATCTGTTCATTAGCTACTACAGCGAGATCTACCTGAGCTTAAACTCCCCTCTCGCCTTGCAAACGAGATGGAGCTCCAGGCTCGAGGATCTTATGAGCTCAGGGCTCTCTCCCGGGACAGCATGCCAAACACTCTTTATAATCAATCATCAGCTAAGTGTGAACTCTTGAAATTATGTTTTTACCAAAATAGCCAAACCCTTTCTGAGTTTTTTGTGCAGGTTTGTATTTTACAGGGCTGTGAAGATACTTAAAAATGTGTCTGCCAATGTTCTCAAATAATTATATTTGATTTACCAAAGTCACACAAGTGCCAATTTCACATCTGTCACATCCATATCGGAGAGACGTCACATGCATAACAAAGCTTTTTCCCCTCAAAAATACAAAAATGTACAATAAAATAAACCAAGTAATGATTTTTCTATATTAAGCAACTCTTTTCCTTTTCATTAGCATTATTTTTTGGGAAGGGTTGTGCAGTTTAATTCACAGAATTTCTACAAAGTATGTTGTATAATGTAAACTCATAGACTTTTCTCGCATGTTAATTTTTCTCATTCAAAATATAAAAAATGTTAACATATTGACATTTTTCTGATCCCATAACTCTGTGGTTAGTTGTTTAGGAAAATATAAACAGAAGCTTCAATATAATGCTAACATATGTGAATTTATGTTTTTACTGCAAATGTCACATCCATAACACTGGAATTGCTCGTGTACACGTTAAAAGCTGTGTAAAAATTACAAATAATATGTAAAACAGCTTGCAGTGTAAACATAATAACACTGTTTTTTTTATGAGGCTAAAAACGTAATTAAATCTATTTTATTATTACCACTTACTAGAGAAAACAGTCTGATGTGAAAAGGTAAAGGGCACACAAAAAATATGACGTTATAGTAGTGGTACACTGTAAAAAACGCTGGGTTCCACACAGTTTCTTCATGTTGTCCAAACACAAATCGATTAAGTTAACTTAATTGTTCTTACAAATTTAAGTTGACTGAAAATAAAACAATTAAGTTGTCCCAAAAAACCTATAAGAATTGTGTTATTTCAGCTCATTTTAAATAAGTAGTTTGAATAAATACCATATGTAATGTTTTTCAGTGTAAAATGTGTGAATCTTAAAAATCGGTGAACGATGAATTAATAACTTTTAGCAGACAGTCACTTGTGAGATTCTGATAAGGACAGACATAATAATGGCGATAACACTTTAAAGGTTTTGGGCACATTAGATAATGCATTAAACAATACGTTTGTTATAACATTTATTAATCTTTGTTAATACTAGTTAATAAAAACTAACTAATATTAACAGAGGTAACCTTTTATAAACTGCAAGTCATTTTAATAAATAACCCATATACAGTAGACGGGACATACATTTTCACTTATACTAAATGTGACAGGGCCTCACCTTTAAGCTTTTCCTCTTTAAAATATCATACAAAAACAAGCCCTAAATCATACAATTCAATGAGTGAACGCATCCTTGATCGCTGTCAACAAATGATGTCACTTCCTCTGAGTCATAGCCTTAAAAATGAAATGAAAATGTGACAGGACTGACAGAAACATGGGGACAATTGTAAAATTGTAATTATTTATAAAATGTATTCATAATTTTATGTTTTTAATCAATTGATGTGAATGATAATAACTTAAACTTGCTATTTCTGAAGTATTTTTTTCTCCAAATAACAGTTTTTAGCATAACAAAACGCCAAAATATTGAAACCATTTCTGTGTTATTTGTGTAAGCAAGTATTTTACAGTGCTTAAAAATACTCAAAAATGTCTCTGTTAATGTTTTCAAACTATTATATTTGATTTGCCAAAATCACCAACTTCATATCTGTCACGTCCATAACAGATGTAACAGACTCAAATGACGTTAATATTTGGTTGATTTTAGGTTGTGTGAGAAAGTGACCAAAACCAATGTCGAGCCAACATCTTAAACCAACGGCATATTGATGTCAAATACTGACATTTATTCATCAGGTATGGCAACCAAAATCCAACATCTGATTGTATAACGTCCATACAATGTCAAGCTGTAACATCATTAGACGTTGATATTTGGTTGATTTTAGGTTGGACATTGACATCAAGCCAATTTTAATTTTCAAACAAAATGCAAAGTCTCCATGTACAACATCAATCTGATGTCATGTTAATGTCTTGTGCCTGCTTGGTGTTTAAGGCCATTTCAATCACCATACAGTAAACATCCATCATCTTCTCATCAGTGACATGCATTTAAACAGTCTCTGGGTCAATGAGTGTAAAGATTTTGGACATCTTCTTGGACACTTTTAATGTTTCCAAACAGTTTGCTGCAATTTTAAATCGCCAATGTCTTGAGGTAGTTCATTATGATGCGATTTACCTTCTATGTGTGATTTGATTGGACAGGAATCACAGGACTGATTTTTCTAAGCCCCGATTTTATAAAAAATAAAGACTGCAGGTTGAAGGAAAGTACTGAGTAAAAGTACCAATACTGCACTAAAAATGTACTCAAGGGAAAGTAAAAGTACATGTTTTTAAAACTACTTAGTAAATTATAATTCTTGAGGAAAACTACTCACAGTAATTTGAGTATTTGTAATTAGTTACTTTACACCACTGTTAACATGAATACTTTAAGCTGTTGAAATCACAGTTTTAATGATATGGGGTGTTTATTATGATTTAATTGGTCTCTACAACGGTACTTAAGCATAAGTACATGTTAAGCGCCATTTTGTCTTTCACGCAAAGCTGATCTTACACGCTTAACAACAACAAAAAAAATCACTCACCCATCGCTAATCAGTGGAAATCCGCGCGCTCGTCAGCAGAGTCCCGCGGGAATTGCCAGGGCAACATCTCCGGGGGCGCGCTCAGGTGAATCCAATCCCGCGTTGTTCTCACGCGAACCTGTCAAAAGTAAATCGCCTGTTAGTACTTTTAAACACACATTTCAATTTCGCCCGAATACGAGCTTAAAGCGAGCTTAAGATGACGAACAGATGTGAAGACTGAGGCGACGCGCGGTGAGTTTTAACGAGACCAACCGTTAAACGGCGCTTAAAACACCGTGTTCTTGAACTCTCCCTCCATTCGACTGATAAAAGCTACAAAACTCTCACGGAAGAAAACCTTTTAAATGTTTGCAATTGATTTCAAGAGAAAATCCCTTCTTTTACATGTTTGAATAGTCTTTTGTGAAGGGAGATGCTCCTCAGGGCTTTAAATGAACACTCAAAACACACCAGGAATATTAATCAGTTAACAACTTACTTTCTACCGAGATACTTTTCTTTTTCAGTGAAATCCACTTTCTTTTTTAGTTCTTTGGCGTATAAAAGTGAGTCATGTGAGAGATTTTTGGACAATCCATTCATTTTCTTTCAGCTTAGTCCCTTATTTATCAGGGGTTGCCACAGCGGAATGAACACAGTGGATGCCCTTTCAGCGGCAGTGAGACAACAGTGCTAACCGCTGAGCCATGGTGCTGGCCTTATACTGAAATCAGTATTTTTTTTTTTTTAAATATATTAAACTATTAGTAATATTAAATTATCGATGTAAATATTTTTTTATTTAGCATGAAGATTTATTCAGTTTATTAAGTCTGACACTGAAAAAAAAGTTGCAAAAGATTAAGTTTAAAATAGATGATGTTCTTACATTTCTGTTAATTGAGCATTTTAGTTTGATTTCTGGAAAAACAACTGCCACTGAAGACTGGAGTGGCAATGCTGAAAATGTAGAATTCATTGCAGAAATAAATTATGTAAATTATAACACTATTTCCAATAGAAAACAGTTATTTTAAATATGATAATATTTAACGATTTTTTTTAGTTTAAAAATGCAGACTAAGTGAAATAAATTAATCCAATAGAGAATAATAAATTTAAATAATATTTCATTATTTAAAATAAATAAATGTATAAATGCAGATGAATTTTAGATTTGTATGTAAAAATAAATTAAAGAAATTCCAACTGAAAGCAGTTATTTTAAATTGTAATAAAATTTCACAATATTTCTAAATAATACAATGGAATAAAACACATTTCTATTCACGTTCTATTCCAATAGAAAACATTTACTATGAATTGTAATATTTGACAATTTTTATCAATTTAAATTAATTCAGATTAATTTTTGATTTGTTTTTTAAATGAAAAATTTCCAAATAAAACATTTATTTTGAATGGGCTACTGTATATGCACAGCTAGTGTTTTTCAGCTAATGATGAACTTCAAGTGAGAGCTTTATGTGACTATTTTCAATTTCATAAAGTTCCTTTTACAGCATCGATGTTGTAATGTTATTCAAATATAATGAGTTAAATAGACTTAAGCATTCATTTAATTGTTAAAGCGTAAAAAGAGACGAAAGACCATTTAAATGCAGACACCATCATTAGCCGTAGGCCAGCGCAGAAATTCCATTTAAAAAATACTGGGGTAAAATAATTTCCATATTTGAAAGTCATGATGCGGAAAAATATCGGAATCGGAATCGGAATCGGTTTTATTGCCAAGTGTGCTTCACACACACAAGGAATTTGTTTTGGCTACAGAAGCTTCCAGTGTACATAAAGTGACATGTGACAACACAAAATAATCTGAAAAAATAAAATAATAATAATAAAAAATGATGAACATTAAACAGATGCGGTTAGTGAAGAAACCTGGATGTTGAGTTGTATGTACAGATTGTTATAAATATACAGGTTATAAGGTGCTGTGTACAAGTGCGAATGTAGAAAGTATTGCATTGTATATTGATATAAGGTGCTGTGTACAAGTGCGTATGAGAAAGTATTGCACATATTTATTGCACAGTAGGGGAATATTTAACTGTTCATATATATATATATATATATATATATATATATATATATATATATATATATATATATATATATATATATATATATATATATATATATTCACTATACATATAATTTAATGCAGTGCTTCTAGTTTGGTCTGATACCTACTTTATATCGTATCTCTAGCCAGGCAGTGAAGATCGCTGTTTTATAAAGAAATCAGATCTGAAACTATAGGATGACAATTAACCAGAGCCCCTGGGGCTGGCTGACTGAAGATAAAAGTCTGTGAGCATATACCCCATTGTAATAACATTTCACAATTTTTTTTTTTTAAATAAATAAATTCGGACTAAATTACATTTAAAAATAAACTTCAAAAGAAAACAATTATTTTGAATTGTGATAAAATTTCAAAATTTTTATAAAATAAAACAAATGCAGACTATTTTTAGATTTTTGTAATGGCTCTGTAATAATAAATTATTTTCACCAACACCACCATTTGGCTATCCATTCATTCATTCATTTTCCTTCAGCTTAGTCCCTTATTTATCAGGGGTTGCCACGGCAGAATGAACCACCAACTATTCTAGCATATGTTTTACACAGCGGATGACCTTCCAGCTGCAACCTAGTACTGGGAAACACCCACACTCACACTACGGCCAATTTAGTTAATCAATTCCCCTATAGCGCATGTGTTTATACTGTGGGGAAAACTGGAGCACCCGGAGGAAACCCTCGCCAACACGGGGAGAACATGCAAACTCCACACAGAAATGCCAACTGACCCAGCCGGGACTTTGCTGTGAGGCCACAGTGCTAACCACTGAGCCACTGTGATGCCCTTGACTATTCAAAATTTTGTACTTTTTTTAGACAATAATGACTATGTGGCGACTAGGTTTCATGCCAGTATGTGTGTGTGTGTGTGTGTGTGTGTGTGTGTGTGTGTGTTCATGTTTAGATTCCAGTATTTTGGTCTGAAGTTCCTCCAGCATCTGCAGTTTACCGCATCTGCACTGCAAGAGCATCTGAACAGGAACCAGATACTTCATCCCTCTCTCTCTCACACACACACACACGAGATCGATCGACCCGGCGACGCCACATGCCATACTGCGCTGGAAGGAGGCGTCTCACACACACAACCAGGTTTGTGAAATATTCATAAAATGAGACGAACTTAAAACTCAGATGAGGAAGAGAAACTCATGACAGAACGAAACCCCTGAACGTAAAGATTCCATTACCAGAGCATCACAATGGGGAAATAGCAACACCGATGACACTTCAGCATGCAGATCTGAGACCCGATCTGACCAAAACAAAAGAGTTGCATGTGATTTTCTGCAAACACCACAATTTTTGCTTAAAAACCCACATGCAATATGTCAAACATGTATTTACATTTCTGTCCTGTTTCGTCTGGTGCAAACAGCCAAATTACTCATCACTGCAAATCTCATCACGTAGTATGTTGTTAGGACATGGGGTTACAATGTAACCTGCTCACCTAATGTTTACACTCGTAATATTTATATTATTTGCTAATTAATAACCTCCTCATGTGGAACTCTGAATCTGCGTCTCATTTCAGAGTCTGCTACTGTCCACCAGACGTACTTTGAGAGCCTTCCTGACTAAATGAATGAAATACACTGTTTTTCACCATCTGGCAACCCGGGGTGCTGAAATATAATTGGCTAAACTGGGCGGGTTTAAATGACCAAAACAATGACAGACGTTCTGCCCCATAACGCACATGTTCAAAGCAGAATATCTGACTTCAGCATTGTTTTCCAGATAAACAAGTATGTTCACTGAGCATGTTTCTGAATATCTGCAAACATATGATGGTGTTTTTATGCTCTAGAAGAGTCGATAACTTACATACAGCAGCTTTAACATCTTTTGCTCAATTTAGCATTTTAGTTTGATTTCTGAAATGAACACGAGCGGTGATGCTGAAGATGTAGGTTACAAAGGAATAGATTACAAATTATTATATACTATGGATAGAAATTATTGTGAATTGTAATAATATTTTGCAATTGTTATAAGTAATATAAATAAATGCAGATAAATTTGAGACTTTTTTTAATGGAATAAATTACATTTAAAATAAATTCCAATAGAACACATTTATTTTGAATTTCAATAATATTTTACTAATTTAATAACTATTAAAATAATTAAATGCAGACTAATTTCATTTTTTAATGGAAAAATTACATTTTAAAAATCTTTTCAATAGAAAAACATTTATTTTGAATTTTAATTATATTTCACTATCTTTATAAAAATGAATAACTAAATAAAGACTATTATTAAATTTTTAATGGACTACTTTATATTAAAATGAATTCCAATTAAAAGCAGTAATTTTAAATTGTAATAATATTTCACTATTCTTATTAATAATGAAATAAATAAATAAATTCTGACTAAATTCAGATTTTTTAAGTGTAATTATATTTTTAAAAACCTGCAATAGAAAACTGTTATTTTAAAATTGTAATAGTATTTCACTTTTTTATATAAACTAAATAAAATAAATAATAGAGGCATTTTTAAATTTTTTAATGGACTAAATTATATTTAAAATATATTCCAATAGAAAAAATGTAATATGGCATGAATTCCAATAAAAAAAAGTTATTTTAAATTGTAATAATATTACACTATTTTTATAATGGATAAATAATTAAAATAAAATATATAATATTAAATATTTTTTAAAATTGTAATAATATTTTGCTTTTTTTTATTATATTTCACATCATATTTAAATTGTCATAGGATGAGAAAAACTTCAAACTCAGCAGAGGAGAAAGTGAAACTCTCGGCAGAACGAAACCCCTCAAACACAAACACACGCCATTACCAGAGCATCACTAGGGGAAATAACAACACTAATGACACTTCAGCAAGCAGATTTGCAAGTGTGTGTGTGTGTGTGTGTGTGTGTGTGTGTGTGTGTGTGTGTGTGTGGTAAAGGGGAGATAATTGCCGGCATTAGCAAATTACAATTGTGAATAAATTCCAATAAAAAGCAGCTATTTAAAATTTTTATATTATTTCACTATTTATAATATTCTAAATAAATAAATGAAATATTTCACAATTTTTATAAAATAAATAAATGCAGAGCACTTTTAGAATAAAATACCAAATTATTTAAAAATGTAATATTATTTCACAATAAAAACAATGAAATACTATTAAAAATTTAAATAAAAAATAAATAAATATACTTTTTCCATAAAAATGTTGAGTGCATTTATTTAATTGTTTTATAATTTATAAAATAAATAATCAAATATAAAATGAGTCTGCATTTATTTAGTTTATTATTTATCTAATAAATAAATGCAGCTATTTTTAGAATAGAAAAGTTATTTAAATTTTTTATAATATTAATATGAATTAATCTGAATTAATTTGAATAATATTTCTTTATTTCTATAAATTATAAAAACAGTGAAATAATAAATTGAAATAAAAATTTAATAAATGCATGCTAATTTATTCAATAAAAAAATTGTCTGCATTTTATTATTTATAAAGTCAAAAAATTGTCTGCATTTATTTATTTATTTATATTTTTTTATTTATTAGCAGTAGTAATATTGTGATATTACAAAGTTGTAATATTATTTCACTATTTTATAAATAATATTATAAATATATTATTAAATGCAGACGGCATTTAAAATAAATTCCAACAGAAAGAAGCTATTTTGAATTGTAATAATATTTCACAATTTTTATAAAAATAAATAAATGTCGACTTATTTTAGAATAGAAAAGCTAATTTGTTTAAATTTTAATCATATTTCACAATAAAAACTGCATTATTGTTAAAATTTAAAATAAAAATTAAATAAATGCATACTCATTTTTCCCATAAAAATATCAAATGAGTCTGCATTTAGATATTTTTTATTATTATTCATAAGATAAATAAATCTAAAACAAATCTGAATTCATTTATTTTATTATTTATCTAATAAATAAATTATAAAATAAATGATTGCAAACTAATTTCACTATTAAACAAACAAATTTTCCTAAATCGAGATAAACTTAGGAGGTGAAACTTATGAAAAAGTAACAAACGAATCCCCCTGAATGCAAACACAGACACACACGCCATTACCAGAGCATCACAAGGGGAAAATAACAACACTAATGACACTTTAGCATGCAGATTTGAGACTTCCAGAGGGTTTAATATGAAGTGTGTGTCTGTGTGTGTGTGTGTGTGTGTGTGGTTGTTGAGAGGAGATAATTGCCAGCGTAGCATTAGCACTCTTATGCTGCAGACACAGAAAAACAGCTCACATCACCATTAGCCCAGGCAAAGTGTAATAGACAACAATTAGGATCCCTATTTCCTGTAGTTTCCTGTTGGCCCAGCGAACTGTGGCAGCTGTGCGCTTGATACCTGGATAAATAATTCACTGCCAGAGAAGCCTGCTGTCTGCTGCGCTCGTCTTATAAAGGAAGTGCAGTTTTTTTCAGACTTAAGTGCAGCTCTAAAGAGGACGATCGCGAACGGCTCGCTGGAAAGACGCTGGGGCTTGTAACTCACTCGACTACGTCTGAGTAGTTCACGCAGATATGAAAGCTACTGTGTACTGTATGAATATATTGTGTCAGACAAACACAGTCGAAGTTAAAGTGGTGACTTTTATTTTGAAGTTTCCCAAAGCGCATAAATCCATGATCCGTCTTTTTTATTAGTATTTTTAAGTCTTGTCGCCTCTCCAAATTTTAGGGAAACAAATAATAGCTTGACTTCTAGTTGATGATTTGGTATCAGAAGTGGCTTATATGAAAGGTAAAGGCCTCTAGATTACGCTTATTTGAGCACAATAGAATATGATCATGTCTTGATTATGAATGATTTCATTAGGACAGTAAGGTCTGACTCTGCTTAGACTAAAGTCTGCTCACTGAACCTTCAATAATGTCCAGTATAGAATATGTGCTCATGCTGCAGTGGAAACAGAATGAATATTGTGTCTGACTCCATCATGAGCTTGGAGGACTGCATCCATACATCTCTGCAATGACTCAAATCACTGATTAATAAAGTCATCTGGAATGGTGAAGAAAGCCTTCTTGCAGGACTCCCAGAGTTCATCTAGAGTCTGTGTTCATCTTAAACGCCTCCTCCATCTTACGCCAGACATGCTCAATAATGTTCATGTCTGGTGACTGGGCTGGCCAATCCTGGAGCAGCTTGACCTTCTTTGCTTTCAGGATCTTTGATGTGGAGGCTGAAGTATGAGAAGGGGCGCTATCCTGCTGGAGAATTTGCCCTCTCCTGTGGTTTGTAATGTAATGAGCAGCACAAATGTCTTGATACCTCAGGCTGTTGATGTTGATCATCCACTCTGCAGATCTCTCGCACGCCCCCATACTGAATGGAACCTAAAACCATGATGCAGGGTTCATACGGTCATGGAAAATCTAGAAAAGTCATGGAATTTTGACATGGCATATTTCAGGCCTGGAAAACTTCTGGAAAATCAGAAAAACCCACAAAGTTTTGGAAAAGTCATGGAGAACGGATATCTGTGTACTTGAAAATAGCTTAGCTGTCTTTAATTATTTTCTGTCCTTGGTCAATCACATACTCTCACATTATTAGTGTGGTGTAAGCATTATCTAAATAAATTTTACATAGATGTAAATATAAATTGAGCGTCACGGTGGCGCAGTGGGTAGCACAATCGCCTCACAGCAAGAAGGTCGCTGGTTTGAGCCTCGGCTTTGTCAGTTGGCATTTCTGTGTGGCTTTCTCCCCGTGTTGGTGTGGGTTTCCATCCGAGTGCTCCGGTTTCCCCCACAGTCCAAAGACATGCAGTAAATTGGGTGAGCTAAAATTGTCCATAGTGTATGTGTGTGAATAAGTGTGTATGGATGTTTCCCAGTGATGGGTTGCAGCTGGAAGGGCATCCGCTGCGTAAAACATATGCTGGATAAGTTGGCGGTTCATTCTGCTGTGGCAACCGCAGATTAATAAACGGACTAAGCCGAAAAAGAAAATGAATATATGAATGAATAAATATAAATCGAAACTAAATAGATTGAGTTTTACGATATGCTGTAATAAATTTTAACATGTTTCTTTACCATGCATATGTAGACATTGCATGAAACATTAGGTCATGAAAATTTACTTGAAAGTCTTGGAAACTAGTTAAAAATACTAGTTAAGTACTAGTTAAAATGCGTATGAACCCTGATGATTTTTCCTTCACCAAACTTGACTGATTTCTGTGAGAATCTTGGTCCATGCTGGTTCCAGTAGGTCTTCTGCAGTATTGGTGATGATTGGGATGCAGATCAACAGATGATCCAAAGGAAAAATCCCATGACACTTTTCCAAATGATCAACTAGAAGTCAAGTTATTATGTGTTACTCTTACAACTGAGATCAACGACAAGACTTTAGTCAGGCAGTGTATATGCTCACATTTGCAGTATATGTATGTGTAGCAAAGCTCGTTATTGAGGGAAGAAGAAGACAGGGTCGGCGATTCAGGTAAACAGTAAAGTTTTATTTTTTAAATGAGTGCACAACACTCGTAGTATGTGTGTGTGTGCTCTCTCCCTCTTCTCCCGGCTGCTCCTTCTGTTCTCCTTAAGAAGGTTGTCTCTCCGGCCCAATCACTAGAATAAACAGGTGTTATTTATTATTTCTGATTGGCCTGCTGATTAGCCGCCGGGCTCCAAGCCTGCTCTCCCCCCTCATTGGGTGTTCGATCATGCTTACCTCTCCACATACCCCCACCGCCCGCCTCAGGCCGGGGAGCCGTCCGGCCTGCAGCCCTCCCCCCCCCGCCCTGGAGAGGAAGTCGGCCACAGCCATCTGCGCCCCCGGCCTGTGGACCACCTTGAATTTAAAAGGCTGTAACGCTAGATACCAACGGGTGATCCGCGCGTTGGTATCCTTCATGCGGTGAAGCCACTGGAGAGGAGCATGATCTGAACAGAGGACGAATTCCCTGCCCAGGAGGTAATAGCGAAGAGTGAGAACGGCCCACCTGATCGCCAGGCACTCCTTCTCTATGGTGCTGTACTTAGCCTCACTCTTACTGAGTTTTCGGCTAATGTACAGCACCGGCCGTTCCACTCCTGCCACCTCCTGGGAAAGAACCGCCCCCAGACCCCGATCGGATGCATCCGTCTGTAACAGAAAGGGGAGAGCAAAATCAGGAGCGTGCAATAGTGGCCCCCCGCAAAGTATAGATTTTACCTTTGAGAAGGCCTGTTGACACTGCTCCGACCATTGGACGGTATCTGGTCCCTCCTTTTTAGTGAGATCAGTCAATGAGCTGACGAGGGCCGAATAATTCAGGACAAAACGCCTATAGTATCCCGCCAGCCCCAAAAACTGTCTCACCTCCTTCTTGGTCTTAGGTCTCGGACAGGTGGCAATAGCTGCAGTCTTATCAATTTGGGGCTGCACCTGCCCGTGGCCTAAGTGGAAGCCCAGATACCTTACTTCCACTCGCCCAATTGCGCACTTCCGTGGGTTAGCCGTGAGCCCGGCCCGTCTCAGCGCCGACAATACTGCCCTCAGGTGTTGCATATGCCGCTGCCAGTCATTACTGTAAATGATGATGTCATCGAAATAAGCAGCGGCATATGCCACGTGAGGGCCGAGTATTTTATCCATCAGACGCTGAAACGTTGCCGGTGCCCCGAACAGCCCGAACGGAAGTGTCATGAATTGGTGTAATCCAAACGGCGTTGTGAAAGCCGTTTTTTCGCGGGATATTGGAGTCAAGGGGATCTGCCAATAGCCCTTCGTTAAATCCAAATCGAGCAGCACCTAACCGGTCGAGCAACTCGTCAATACGCGGCATTGGATAGGCGTCGAATTTCGACACCGCATTTACCTTGCGATAATCCACACAGAACCGGACCGAGCCGTCAGTCTTGGGTACCAAGACAATCGGGCTGGCCCAGTCGCTGTGGGACTCTTCTACTACTCCCATTTTCAACATATTACTCAATTCTTCCTGAATCACTTTTTTCTTGTGTTCAGGTAGGCGATACGGCCGGGTCCTAACGACCACGCCCGGTTCGGTCTCGATATGGTGCTGAATCAGGTTAGTACGACCGGGCAGGGGTGAGAACACATCAGAGAATTCACGTTGGAGGTGCCGGATATCGAGGAGCTGGCTCGCTGAGAGATGATCCCCTCCGGTGACCAGAGCGCCCGGCCGTTCCCGGCCGGGGCTCTCTGGCCCCAGGTCATCCTCGTTAGTAACGAGCGTAGCCAGCGCCACTTCCTCCGGCTCCCTCCACTGCTTCAGCAGATTAATGTGATAAATCTGACGTGAATCAGCCCTGTCCGAACGAACAACCTCGTAATCGAGATCACCGACTCGTCGTGTGACCACAAACGGCCCTTGCCACTTGGCGAGTAATTTAGAGCTGGAAGTGGGTAGTAGTACAAGGACTTTATCTCCCTGTGCAAATTTACGTAGTTTAGTGCCCTTGTCATATCACCGGCGTTGGTCATCCTGAGCCTTAAGCAAATTCTCCATAGAGAGCCGCCCCAGTGTGTGCAGTTTTGCTCTAAGGTCCAGAATATACTGAATTTCATTTTTACTATTAGAAGGCTCGTCCTCCCAAGCCTCTCTAATGACATCCAAAACCCCTCTGGGCTGTCTGCCATAGAGAAGCTCGAAGGGGGAAAACCCCGTGGAGGCTTGGGGAACCTCCCGCACAGCAAATAACAAGGGCTCTAACCACTTATCCCAATTTTTCGCGTCCTCGTGAACGAATTTACGGATCATTGATTTAAGCGTGCGATTAAACCTTTCCACCAGCCCGTCTGTTTGTGGGTGATAGACGCTGGTGCGAATGGATTTAATGCCCAATAATCCATAAAGTTCGCGCATGGTGCGTGACATGAACGCGGTGCCTTGATCAGTGAGAATCTCCTTGGGGATTCCCACTCGGGAGATTATACGAAACAGAGCTTCCGCAACACTCTTTGCTGAGATGTTACGGAGCGCTACTGCTTCCGGGTAGCGGGTTGCATAATCCACTAGGACTAGTGCAAACCGGTGCCCGCGTGCGGATCGCTCTAATGGCCCGATGAGATCCATACCAATTCTCTCGAAGGGCATCTCCATAATTGGTAACGGGCGCAAAGGCGCTTTTGGGGTGGCCGGTGGATTTACCAGCTGACATTCACGGCACGCAGCGCACCATCTGCTAACATCCCCGTGAATGCCCGGCCAAAAGAATCGGGTCATGAGGCGATTTAATGTGGCCGCCTGACCTAAATGTCCAGCCATAGGATTAGCATGAGCCGCCTGGAAAAGCATTTCCCGGCGGCTCTTTGGTACTAATAATTGGGTAGTATCTTCTTTTGTCTGAGCGTCTTGGGTCACTCGATACACCCTGTCATTAATGATCGCAAAATATGGATAGGAGAGGGGCCGGTCAGGCTGGAGGTTTTCCCCATCTATCACCTGCACTCTTTCGAGTGCATGTCTTAGCGTGTCGTCACGAGACTGCCCCAGGGGAAAGTCTTTACACCGGGAAATTCCCAGCCCTTCCCCTGAGACAGCGCGTGACGTCACCGCTTGGGATTCCCCCAGCTGAGCGACACACCCCCTACCCGGCGATTTCGTCTTCCAAGACACACCCGCACATAAGACCCCTAATAATCTATTAAATCCAGGCCAATTGGTTCCCAGAATTAGCGGGTGTTTGAGGTGCGGGTTAACTGCTACCTCAACGCTATGCTTTTTACCCCGGAATTGAATGTCTATCGCCGTTAGCAGGTAGTGAATTACATCCCCGTGCACACACCTTACCCTTACTGTGCGGCTCGTATCCAATGCCGGGTCTTGAAGCAGGCTTTGGTGGATGGAGGTTTGGTTGCACCCCGAATCCACCAAAGCTTGATATGTACCCCCTTTTATACTCACTGGTATCCGGTATAGCCCGTCGCGACCGGGGGCGACGATTGGCGTGGCGGGGACCCGAATCAGCGCACTCACCTCCTTCATGGAGCAGATTTGTGGTGTGCTATTCTCGCCCCCGCGGCGCCAATGCATCGGCCCAGCCCTTCTCACTATACCCCCAGGGCCAGCAAGACCAACCGATTGAACCGGAGAGAGACCTGGCGCTGTCTGGGAAACCGCCAGGGGTCGTGGCTCCACCCCGCCGTCCGGATATGGACACGCCCCTCTTGGGACGTTCGGCCGATCCGCCTCTGTGCACCGCCATCTGGGTGCTGGTGTGGGCGGTCCCAGCAGTCTGGGCCTGGGAACAGGAGGAGAGAGAGGGAGAGGGGGAGAAGAGAGAGAGGTTATTTCGCCGACCCTGGACCTCGCCACCAGGTGATCCTCCGCCAGCCGGATGGCCGTGTCCAGATCCTCTGGCCGGTGGCACTGGACCCACTCCGATGTTCGGGAGGGGAGGCGGGTGATGAATTGCTCCAGCACCACGGCATCCACCAGCTGGTCGGTGGTCCAGCCATCCTTCACCAGCCATCTGCGGCAGGCGTCACGGAGCTGCTGAGCAAACACGAAGGGCCGGCCACTGGCAGTCAGCTCCATGGAGCGGAAGAGCTGACGCTGCTCTTCCGGTTTGCGGCCGGCCCGCTGGAGAACGGCTCGCTTCAGTTGAGCGTACTCCAGGAGATTCTGGGCCGGTAACTGCTGCACGGCAATTTGGGCTTCGCCTGACAGCAGGGGGATAACTCTTACCGGCCACTCGGCCCGCGGCCAGCCACACGCCTCCGCCAACCTCTCGAAGAGGTTCAGGAACACTTCCGGGTCGTCCTCCGGTGCCATCTTCTGTAGCGAGATGGGAGGGTGGGCGGCAGATGTCGGAGCGGGCCGGATCTCCTGGGCCAGCAGACTCCGGATTAGCTCGCGGTCCTCCCGCTGGGCCTCTACGAGGACTTGGAAGCGTCTTTCCAGATTTGCTCTCAGGTCCCTCAGCGCATGGTGTTGTTGTTGGTGGAGGGCCGCGAGCGCCTGGATGACTTCCGCACATGGACTGGCAGACGGAGTAACCATTCTGGCAGCAAAGTTTCTTCTTCTTCCCGGGTTTCGGCACCACTGTAGCAAAGCTCGTTATTGAGGGAAGAAGAAGACAGGGTCGGCGATTCAGGTAAACAGTAAAGTTTTATTTTTTAAATGAGTGCACAACACTCGTAGTATGTGTGTGTGTGCTCTCTCCCTCTTTTCCCGGCTGCTCTCCTTAAGAAGGTTGTCTCTCCGGCCCAATCACTAGAATAAACAGGTGTTATTTATTATTTCTGATTGGCCTGCTGATTAGCCGCCGGGCTCCAAGCCTGCTCTCCCCCCTCATTGGGTGTTCGATCATGCTTACCTCTCCACAGTATGGCTACAGACGTCATGGTGGTGCAGTGGGTAGCACCATTGCCTCACAGCAAGAAGGTTGCTGGTTCGAGTCTTTGCTGAGTCAGTTGGCATTTCTGTGTGGAGTTTGCATGTTCTCCCAGTGTTGGCGTGGATTTCCTGCGGGTGCATCGGTTTCCCCCACAGTCCAAACACATGCGCTATAGGAGAATTGAATATGCTAAATTGGCCGTAGTGTATGAGTGTGAATTCAAGAGTGTATGGGTGTTTCCCAGTGTTGGGTTACAGCTGGAAGGGCATCCGATGTGTAAAATAGATGCTGGATAAGTTGGCGGTTGATTCCACTGTGTCGACCACTGATTAATAAAGGGACTAAGCTGAAAAGAAATTGACACCCACACCCCTACCCGTTCATGTGAACGTGCAAAACGAGGGGTAAGGGGAAGGGGGAGAATTGGGATTGGGCCTCAATATCAGTACAGAAAGATTTTTCATTAAGTCACAAACACAATCAGCAGCGACTCCTGACCACAAACAACATCACCCAGAATTCAATCTGTCCAGGTCTTCATTAGTGGCTTTGCTTTGCTCTGTGTGTGTGTGTGTATTGAGAGTGCAGCCCATTAAAATGCAGTCTCCGCCACAGCTTTGACTCTGAGATAAACGGCCATCGTGATTAAAGTATGCAGTAAGTAATCACGTTGTCGCTGTGCTCATTTGCATGTTCACCAATCAGACTGGAGGCGGAGGATGATATTTCTGCACATAAACATGATTGATGAGCTTCACACACTGCATCACCGTAATGGAGTCAATTCCAGTACACACACACACACGTGCATACACACTCATACCCACACACATGCACAAGAATGCACATGTTCATGTTCACACACACACACCAACATGCGCATACTCACACAGTTGTGTACACACACTCACTTCCACACACAGATGCATAGACACTCATACAAGTGCTTACACATGATGACTAGACACCAAGCGGCAACCTCCCGCTCTCTCTCGGGAAGCCAATACGGAAGTAACTGAAACTGCAATTCATCAAAATTCCGCTAGTCCTGGCTCCATAATAGAGCAAGTTGCAATTGAGCCCACTGTTAGAATGGCCAACTTTACAGCAGAAAAAAAGGTGTTTACAGCCTGGTACAAAGAACGATTTTGGTTCATATAGCTATTATTACCCTCCATGACAACTGTGAGGGGGTGAATTTTTTTATAACTCATCCATTTCCTTTATACTAGGTTATATTAAGTTTGCATAATTAAGGGCGTGGCCATTTGAGTGACAGCTAGGCACTGATTAGCCACTGATCTCGGCATATTCATCGTATTTTTGTGTTGTTTTATGTGGCTTTACACAGTCAGCTGCCTTTTGGACTTATTTCTTACAATTATCAGATGATATGGGATGCTGTGTGCACTTAATTGTGCTCACAAACCATTCACGAGGCCTCCGTTTCCCAGGTGAGTAAAGTTATATACTTATATACCATCTCTATAAATGTATTTGTTTTATTTAAGATCATTTATCATTAATATTTTTCTTTAGACCCGTAAAGCACTCCAGAATGTGACAGATTGATTAGCTGTAGGCTCTAGAACAGTCATCTGAAGCGTTATCATACAGTGTTATGCTGGAGTTCGTCTTGCATTTACTAACACAGACTATATCTGAAGTGTTTGGAAGTAATTTGCGTTTTCCTCCTGTAGAAAAACGTCATAAGAACAATGTTTAGTGGCTCAATGTATGACTACAGTGTTTTTAAAAGTCTAAACACTTTATTGATATAGTGTACAGCCGAGCACATGTGGTCAGAACACAAACGAGTCGCAGGTAATAAAGTATCAAGCGTTTCTCCCAAAGTAAAGTCTGTCTGCCAGGTCTAAGCAAAGTGGCAGCAGGCGTCTGTAGCTCCGCCCACTCTCCGCCTCTTTGCCCTTGTTTGGTATCCCGCCGTGGGTGCGATGACGCGCGAACAAAATGGCAACGGTTGGCCGCGCCTACTTGTAGCTTCTTTTGCGCTCTTCAGAAACCTATGGGTGACGTCACGGATGCTCCGTCCATATATTGTACAGTCTATGCTAGACACACATGCGGACACATGCACCCGCACAAACACTTCTACACACGCGTACACCTGCACACTCTCTCTCTCACACACAAATATTCTCATACACACCTGCACACCCGTCCACATACACTCGCATAATTACAAGCACTTGCGCGCACACACACTCATTCACATCTGCACACACGTCCACATACTACGCACACACATTCACACACTTGTACATACATGCTCACACTCTCTTTCTCACATACACAATCACACACACTCTCATATACACATATCCCCATGCACTTACACAATTACATGCACTTGCACACACACATGCGCTCATAGACACACATTCACACACACTCGTAAACACACGCACAGACATCCACACATGCATTTACTCATAAACACACATTCACCTGCCCATACTGCCCACACACCTGCCCATACACCCTTTCTCTCTCTTGCACACCCACACCCCCACACACACACACACACCCACATACACTCACAAAATTACATGCACTTGCTTAATACACATACATGCATGCATTCATAGACACACACTCACTCACTCACACATACACACACACACACACACACACACACACACACACACACACTTGCAAAACTTCATGCACGGACAGACGGATGGACGGACACACACACAGCTACACCTCCTCATACACTCAAAAAATTACATGCACGTGCGCACACACACTCGTACACATCCACATACACTTGCAAAACTACATGTACGCACACACGTCCACACACACTTGCAAAACTTTATGCACACATGCACACACACATACACACCTCCATATACACTCACAAAATTACATGCACTTGCACACACATGCATGTACTCATAGACACACATTCACTCACACACACCTGTACAGACCCGCACACACGTACACATACACTCGCAAAACTACATGTGCTCACACACACACACACACACACACACACACAGTGTTTAGCAGAAAGCCACTCGTTCTCCAGCAATCATCCCTAAATGAGTGTGTGTTGACCGGTGTTGGCTGCTGACCCCTGCGCTCTTCACAGAGGCATGATGGGATTACGAGTGCGGTTCATTTAGAGGTGAAATGTGGAGAGGGGGAGGGGCAACACTTTAATTCAGCCCGCCCCCATCTGACCTCTCACCTCTGACCTTTAACCTCTGAGTGAACAGAGGAAGTGGAGAAGAGGTTAGACTGCCCTCATGCTGTTAACACAGTAACATTGAAAACTGGAGGTTTTGAGATATAATATACGGGCATCACGGTGGCTCAGTGGTTAGCACTGTGGCCTCACAGCAAGAAGGTTGCTGGTTCGAGTCCCGGCTGGGTCAGTTGGCGTTTCTGTGTGGAGTTTGCATGTTCTCCCCGTGTTGGTGTGGGTTTCCTCCAGGTGCTCCAGTTTCCCCCACAGTCCAAACACATGCGCTATAGGGGAATTGATTAACTAAATTGGCCGTAGTGTATGAGTGTGTATGGGTGATTCCCAGTACTGGGTTGCTGCTGGAAGGGCATCCCCTGTGTAAAACATATGCTGGAATAGTTGGCGGTTCATTTCACTGTGGCGACCCCTGATATGTAAGGGATTAAGCTGAAGGAAAATTAATGAATAAATGAATTTCCTTTGTCTTTGCCAAGATGACAGCACATATTTGACTAGATAATTTTTAAGATACTAGTATTCAGCTTAAAGTGAAATTATTGGCTTGACTAATTAATTAGGTTTACAAGGCAAGTTAGGAAAATTTGGAAAGTATTTGTTGTTTGTGCTCTAGACAATCAAAAAATGATATGCACTCACCGGCCACTTTATTAGGTACACCTTACTAGTACCGGGTTGGACCCCCTTTTGCCTTCAGAACTGTCTTAATCCTTCATGGCGTAGATTCAACAAGCTACTGGAAATATTCCTCAGAGATTTTGCTCCATATTGACATGATAGCATCACACAGTAAAGATTTGCTGGCTGCACATCAATTATGCCGTTCCACCACATCCCAAACGTGCTCTATTGGATTGATATCTGGTGACTGTGGAGGCCATTTGAGTACAGTGAACTCATTGTCATGTTCAAGAAACCAGTCTGAGATGATTCACGCATTATGACATGACACCAGTTTTGGTGAGCCTGTGTGAATTGTAGCCTCAGTTTCCTGTTCTTAGCTGACAGGAGCGGCACCCGGTGTGGTCTTCTGCTGCTGTAGCCCATCCACCTCAAGGTTGGACGTGTTGTGTGTTCAGAGATGCTCTTCTGCAGACCTCGGTTGTAACGAGTGCTTATTTGAGTTACTGTTGCCTTTCTATCAGCTGGAACCAGTCTGGCCATTCTCCTCTGACCTCTGGCATCAACAAGGCATTTGCACCCACAGAACTGCCGCTCACTGGATATTTTCTCTTGTTCAGACCATTCTCTGTAAACCCTAGAGATGGTTGTGCATGAAAATCCCAGTAGATCAGCAGTTTCTGAAATACTCAGAGCAGCCCGTCTGGCAGCAACAACCATGCCAGTTTCAAAGTCACTTAAATCTCCTTTCTTCCCCATTCTGATGCTCGCTTTGAACTGCAGCAGATCGTCTTGACCATGTCTACATGCCTAAATGCATTGAGTTACTGCCATGTGATTGGCTGATTAGAAATTTGTGTTAACGAGCAGTTGGACAGGTGTACCTAATAAAGTGGCCGGTGAGTATATAACTAGTCTAACAGTATTAACCTAAAAACTGCTTTTATTCCAACCAAACTAAAACAAAAAAGAGCCTTTCCAAGATAAAAAATGTAACAGCAAATATGTGTGGAATATACTTTGCTCCATTAAACATCACTTGGGAAATATATGAAGAAGAATAAACCTTTTACAGTAGGGTGAATCTTTTTTCCTTTAACTGTATATAATAATAATAAAAGAAATCTGATAAATGATATTTCTGACAATATATTGTCCATAACACTAATACTGTTTATGTAGTGAGTGCATATAATAAACAGTGCATCCCTAAACTCCATTATTTTGCACACACACACACACACACACACACACACACACACACACACACACACACACACACACACACACACACACACACACACACACACACACACACAGGCGTGTCAGTACTGGGTGGCTGTAGTTGAAGTCTGTCAGGGGAGGGGCTTGTATGCTAATTATCGTGACCCCACGCGTGGAGGTCACGCCCCTAACAGAGGGGGCACTAACTAAATGCTTGCGCTCCGCCTTCTGCTCTCAGAAACATCATCTCAGCTGCATAACACACACACAGAGAGAGACAAAACACACACACACATTCAGACTTTAACATTTCCACAAGAACACACACACACACACACACCAACTTGAGCATTTCCACAAGAACAAGTCAGTGTCCGTGAAAGCTGCTGCTGGCCAGTGTGTTTAATCCCTGTGAAAGCCATGTTGTTTCCCCTGACCAGTGCACACAAATCTCGATCCCTGGGGTCACGACCTTTGACCTCAAACCACTGTATCCCATCACAAAAATCAAATGACCCCAATAATGCAAATACATATAAATAACTTCAGGACGCATCATGACAACATAGTGTGAGGGATTGAGAATAACATACACTTATTAGGCTTTTATTATGCTAATAAAGTCATGTCTGAGTGCAGAAATTTCTTTGAATAAACACATAGACTATTATTTAAGTCATTCAAAATTATGGAAGTATTTGCTATAAAAAGGACTTATTTATTAATGTAAACGTGTGTGTATATACACATAATGATAACCAGGGCTTGACATTCACTTTTTTGATCACCAGCCACTGTGGATAGTAGTTTTCCAATGTTAGCCACTCGCCATTTTCACTAGCCACAATTTTGTTGTTGGGAAATTATATTTTATATGCATAAATTTGACTTTGGTTTTATTTTTTTATTTAAACTTTATCAAGACATTACTTGATTTAAATTTTACTTGATGTAAATTGTGTTATGTTCACATGCCTCCTCATTCATTTAAATTTGTGTGTGTTGTGTAATACCTTGCTCAATGAGCATGAGCAAATGGGTTGTGCTTTCATAGTGTTGTATTGCAATTAATTGTATTTCACACAACTTTTTAGGCTCAACACGAAAGATTTAACATGTTTTTCTCTCTAGCCGCACCAAACTAATTATTTCCTTGTCACAAATTTTTACGCAACAAGGATGACAACAAGGATGACAACAAGGATGACAACAAGGATTTCTTAAACAAGAAAAATATAACTTGTTATTCAACAAAAAATGTTAAAAAAAACAACTGACATTTAATAAAATTATTGTCATGAATCTAAAATTTCACATGCCAGTCTGTCCAGCCTAAAGGCCCCAGATCACCAGCTAACTATAGATAAATGGAGAGTTATCTCCTATTAAAGCAATATAAAGGGTGACAGTTAAAGCATTAACAAAAATAACTAAGCTAAAGAAAGCAGGTGAAAAACATGCAGTGTGCAATAATGAAAAGATAATCGAGTGCACACGGTTAACGTTATAGGCTAATATTTCTGTTTAAAGAATGATTAAAGCGAAAGCGGCAACCGCTGCTGCTTACAAAAAATCTTGAGCTCTTGAAAGCAGCAGGACTGTGGGTGCAAGAGCGCCGCTTTTTTGCAATCTATTTCAAAGAGAAACAATCGCACTAGTTGCATTTCCGAGCACGGTTGCTTCACGCAAGGAAACGAGACACAGGAGCTTTACTTGCGCACATCAAATCAGCTATTCACATGATAGATAGATGGATTGATAGATGGATGCATGGATGGATGGACGGACGGACGGACGGACGGATAGATTGAAAGAACCTTAGGTACGGTAGGACGGAGGATAGATGGATGGATGGATGGATGGATGGATGGATGGATGGATGGATGGATATATGGACGGATAGATTGAAAGAACCTTAGGTACGGTAGGACGGACGGAGAATAGATAGATAGATAGATGGATGGATGGATGGATGGATGGATGGATGGATGGATGGATGGATGGATGGACCGACAGATAGATTGAAAGAACCTTAGGTACGGTAGGGCGGACGGAGAATGGATGGATGGATGGATGGATGGACGGACAGATAGATTGAAAGAACCTTAGGTACGGTAGGACGGACAGAGAATAGATGGATGGATGGATGGACGGATGGATGGACAGATAGATTGAAAGAACCTTAAGTACGGTAGGACGGACGGAGAATAGATGGATGGATGGATGGATGGATGGATGGATGGACGGATAGATTGAAAAAACCTTAGGTACTGTAGGACGGAGGATAGATAGATGGATGGATGGATGTACCAACGGATAGATTGAAAGAACCTTAGGTATGGTAGGACGGACGGAGAATAGATAGATAGATAGATGGATGGATGGATGGATGGATGGATGGATGGGCAGGCATAAATGTAAAATATAACAATACAAATACTATATATAACATTAATATGTATTATTATTATTAATATTTATTATTATATGTAATTCATATGGATTACTGCAATATATGGACGCATTAATTAAGGTGTTTAAAACTTATACACACATAAACACATGCATACACACATTTGATAATAAAAATAGCAATACATATACTATAAACATTAGAATTATTATTATTATTATTATTATATCTAAAAGTATGGATTACTGCAATATTTGGGTTTTTTATCAACTTTTGTAATTTTTATTATTTAATTGTTATTTATTATTAATATTATTATTATTATTATTATTATTATTATTATTATTATTATTTTACTACTTTATTTCAAACCAAAAAGAAAAAAATAATTAAAATAAATAAATTATTATTTAAAAATAATAATTCATAAGATCTTTTTTTTATTAAATTATGAAACGTGAACATAAAACTCAAATTGTAGAAGTAAACTTTTCAGAATTATTAGCCCCCCTTTTGAATTTTTATTCTTTTTAAAATATTTCCCAAATGATGTTTAACAGAGCACGGAAATTTTCACAGTATGTCTGATAATATTTTTTCTTCTGGAGAAAGTCTTATTTGTTTTATTTCGGCTAGAATAAAAGCAGTTATTCATTAAAAAAAACACTTTAAGGTCAAAATTATTAACCTAGTTAAGCCTTTAAATGTCACTTTAAGCTGTATAGAAGTGTCTTGAAGAATATCTAGTCTAATATTATTTACTGTCATCATGGCA
>NC_079455.1:44387098-44389598 GCF_903798145.1 Danio aesculapii | reverse complement strand
ACAAACACACACGCATACTCACTACACACTCGAGTTAATTTGAACCAGATCAACACGTGCAGAAAAGGTTAATGACTCCATTTGTAGAAACTGACACCAGTGACACATTACAGTAATGAACACACACACACACACACACATTAACTAGTTCTTTAAGTGGGGCTAAATACCGGAGGCAGTGTTTTCTGCACACTTTCAAGAGTTCACACTTAGCTGATGATTGGTAATAAGCTAGTTTGGCATGCTGTCCTGGGAGAGAGCCCTGAGCTCATGAGATCCTCGAGCCCGGGGCTCCCTCCCGTTTGCAGGGTGAGAGGGAAGTTTGAGCTCAGGTAGATCTCGAGAACCCCCCTCCCCCTCCTGCTGCTTAAGGATTGCTCAGGTGGTGTGTTGCTGGTGGAATTTGACAATGGTGCTGATTTGGTTTAGTCAATTTACTTATGTCTCATGTTTTTGGACTGTTTGAAGAAACCGGAGGACCCGGGGAAAACCCACACAAGCACGGGGAGAACATGAACTCCGCACAGAGATGCTGACTGGCCGGGTAGAGACCCGAATTGGAGGCATTCTTGCTGTGAGGCCACAGTGCTAGCCACTGGGCCACCGTGCTGCCCTATAGAGGAAAAAGAGGAGGAGAGGGGGTGGAAGGGGGGATTCTTCAAGACGAAGATGACTAAAGGTAAGATGCTTGGTTATTTATATTGAGTTAGGAATCATCTGATTGGTGGTTTGTACATTAGCTTGACTCAGGGCCAGCCGTGTCAATCATAAGCACGTGATCCTCTCGAAATTAGTTTATAAATAAACTTCACTTATGTTACATATATGCATGCATGCTATCCTGAACGTCATATTCATTTTCTTTTCGGCTTAGTACCTTTATTAATCAGGGGTCACCACAGCGGAATGAACCGCCAACTTATCCAGCATATGTTTCACGCAGCGGATGCCCTTTCAGCTGCAACCCATAACTGGGAAACATCCATACACACTCATACACTACGGACAATTTAGTTCATCAATTCCCCTATGGTGCATGTGTTTGGACTGTGGGGGAAACCGGAGCACCCGGAGGAAACCCACACCAAAACGGGGAGAACATGCAAACTCCACACAGAAACGCTAACTGACCCAGCCGAGGCTTGAACCAGCAACCTTCTTGCTGTGATGCGACAGCACCAACTACTGCGCCACTGTGTCGGCCCCTGATCTTCATATTCATCAGCGAATTCTGAAAAATGACATAATATTAATTAAATATTGACTTCAAAACATTCTAAGAGATATCTGAGCATGCTAAATTAATACGTAAGCATACTAATGACTGAACATTTGAATGTAGGACACTATATTATACAATTAATACAATACATATTATTAAAATCATGTCTCATCCTACATTTCTTATATTGTTTATCCAAAGTCACATTAAAGAATGACGTGTGCAAATGGAAATTTTACTTAACCCTTTAACTACCACACCAAGAAAAAATGTTTGGATTGCATTTCTTAACTCCTAACGTCGCTAGTTAACACACTCTATGCGTTTTTTTTTTTTTAACGCATACCATTAATTTCTAAAATACCAACCTCTACCAAATTGTTGATATATCCGTTTATGGTAAAAGTACCGGAATTAATACATATACTATGAAAAATCTGAAAAAATATGAAGTGTAATACTAATTTATTCAAAAAAAATATTCAAAATAAAACACTTTTGAACACCAAATCATCTTTATTTTTTGAAGTATGCCATAAAATATTTCAGATTCTCATTTAACACACTTTTTTTTGTTGTAACATTAAAATCTAAATCACGTGTAGCAGTGCAACATGATTGTTTGATTTTTTTGTGAACCAACAATGCTGTGTGTTTGTGTGTGTGTGTGTGTTTGTGTGCGTAAACCATTATATTAAAACAGTCAAAACATGGTCAACCATTTGGTAGAGCGGGCAGTTTGAAACTTTTTACTTGAATTTAGCAGCAGTTCTAAGACTCAGTATGGAATATTCAGCCTTCAGCTACTAAATACACACACAGTGTCTTTCATTAGTGCTTGTGTGTGTGTGTGTAGCGATTGATTTTTCCCTTCTGTGCTGACATACAGTTGGAGCAGAGGAGCAGAAATACAAAGTGGAAGGTCAGAGGTCATGCTGGACTCCATATTAGTGTCCATCCGCTGTTCCCAGACACGAGTGTCTGTCGTCCTGCAGAGCATTCTGGGTCAGAGATCACATGAACCTGACAGTCAGATCTCTACATGCTGTACAGCTCTGCTGCATTCACATGACCACGACACCTTCACAACCTCATAGCAACCACTTATCACCTTAAAACAACACCATAACATCATGGCAACACCTTAACAATCTCATAACAAAACCCATCAACTTCATTGCAACACCGTAACAACCTTTTTTCAATGCCTTTACAACTTCAAAGCAACACCATAGAAACCTTACTGCAACGCGCTTATACCAAAGCCTTAATAGCAAC